>NC_092043.1:18633414-18887624 GCF_003086295.3 Arachis hypogaea
CCCTTGTAAAGAGCTCTCTTTTCCTTTTCACTCCAAAGTATTGAGTCCCCATATGTCAGAAGAGGAACTCTATTCTTAACATTGGAGTTGCTCTTAGTCATTCTTATTTTTCAACAACATAAAATATTCCTTTTCTTTTGTTTCAACTTTTAAACATAAAAACCTTTCACATCATAGTTGAGCTTAAATAAGTAATATTTCATTCAACCACGGATTAAGTTTTCACCAATCAAAATTAATATGGTAACCTGCAAATAGTATGGAAATACAAGTTCTTAGGTGTAACATAGGTTCAAAATTAAAAATATAATATAAACCAAGAAAATGTTTGGGATAGAATAGGTGATAAGAGACCCTAGTCTAATTATCCAGAGTGATAGTTGTACTCGTATATAGAATTCACCTTACTAATAAATCAGTTTAACTAAAATTAAAAGCAGCTCTACTTATCCTACTAAATCATTTTACTAATACAATTTACATAACGACGTCTAGTAAATCAGTTTAACTTAAAATAATTTATTAAAATATAATACTAAATCGATTTAACTTAGATTAATGTTTATAAGAATATTTCTATAACGAAAGTCAAAACAAGATAATTGGATAATATTTAACGTGAAATGTTAATATAATGATTTACTTTATTCTCTGTTATCAAAAAATTAATAAGCGATTCTTATTTTTTAGCATACATAAATTATTGACTTTTTTATGAAAATAAAATCTTCAAACATAGTTGAGCTTAGAAATAATATTCGTTCAAACCACAATTTAAGTTTCACAATCACAAATAAATATGGTAATGCAGATAGTATGGGGAAAAACAGTCTATAGGCAAATTGACCCATTTCGTACTTTGGAGTACAATGAAATGAAAAAAATTGATTTAATTCAAATCAAACTTTTTAGTTAGAATACTAAAAAAATAATATGAATTGATTGTAAATTATATGAATGATTTGTAAATTATAAAAATAAACTCTTTATTCTTAGGTATTAATAGGAAAAGGAAATGTTTGGAGACTAGAAGAGGTGATAGAAATTTGCTGCATTTTGGTTACGAAGGATCATTATTGGTGAGCTAGAGCATTGTGATATATATATATATATATATAAATATATATATATATATATATATATATATATATAATATATATATATATATATATATATATATATAAATATATATTAATTATAAAAAATAAACTTTTTTACATAATTGATCCTAAATACAATAATTATTTTAAATTAAATCAAATCAAACGTTTTGTTCAAACTGTTATTTTTATCTCTAATGGACAAATATCAATATTTAACAATTTTTATTTGTTTGTGTATGTTAAATATTTTTAAAATGATTTATTAGTTTCTTGATTTTTATCACTTTGGATAATAATTTTTTTAAGGAGTTAAACAAAAAAATAATTTTAAGTAATTTTTTAAAATCTTCAATCATACATAGAATAATGTGAAAAGAATGTTAAAAACAATATTAATATTCATTTTTTTTACTTCCAATGATGAAAATAAAATTGCCTTCTATCCTTATTTTAAAGGTTAAGACAACAAACGTAGACAACTACACTACATTTGGTCAGAAACGTTCTATAACTAGTGTTAAACCCGTGCGATGCACGGGTTTATATTTAAATTTGATAAATTAAATTAAAAATAATATTTTATAATCATATATTTTTTAAATTTAGTATAACACTATCATCATCGTTATATAATAAACGTGTTAAATATGTTGTTTTATCTTTATTCAAAGTAAAATATGAATAGAAGAGTTCGAAGTTTATAATATTCTTGAACCATAAGGAGGAAGATAAAAAAATAAGAACATATATAACTGTAATAATAGAATGTTAATTTTACCCTAAATTTTATATCAAAAAGATAATAAAAATTTATCGACAACCTAGTATCTTACTAACTTCGTTAGAAAATCATTGGATGTTGTGCTCCTTGTTACACATTTCATTTCAAATTTGAAAAAGAGTTATAGATAAATTAGTTATATCTATAGTAAAGATTTGTACAAAAGTGTAAAATCATAACATGCTATTAAAATGAAAATAATATTATTCTTACCTAAATATTATTAAAAATCTTTTTGAACACGACATTTGTTATTGATGACTTTGGATTGCCGTCTTCGTTTAGAATTAAAACCCTGAGGCCTACGACTCTTAACTCCTGACAAAGCAACATAAAGTTGTCTATGGGTTAACACTGATTTTGGCAAATAAAGTCGTACATGTGATAATGATTGACCCTGACTCATGTTAATGGTCATTGCAAAGCATACTATTAATGAAAATTGTCTCCGTTGGAACTTAAATGGCAATCCTGAATCTGAAGGGATCAAGTTCATTTTTGGAATGTACAATTTATCTCCAATATTTCTACCGGTCACTACCGTCGCTCCAATTACGTTGCTGCCAAGTTTGTTAACTATTAATCTTGTCCCGTTGCATAAACATGAAGTCTGGTCTATGTTTTGCAGTAGCATTACAGCGACTCCTGGCTTCAAAGTCAACTTGTGATTGAGTAGTCCCAAACATTTGATGTCATTTAGAAACTCTGGTGTGAACCACTCTTGTTTTACATCTTCATTCTCATCAGCTTGACATGTTGTATCAGAGCTCAAATACTCCTTTTCCATCCCTGGAAAGATTGTCAAGACAAAATCGTTTACCTTCTCAACACTCTTAAGTGTGGGTGCAAGAATTGCTCTACTCTGAAAATACCTGTAATCTGACATGTTTTGCAACAAATTTGGATATGCAAAGTCTACCAAATGAGAGAGAGGATCATCAGTAGTTGTAATCAATAGATCATCTGGAATTTCAACTTCTGATTCATCACCAACAACAGAGCCAATATTTCCATTTCCAACATCAAGTATCCAATTAGCAAATATCTTCATTTCACCTTCATCTTGATCCGAAGAAGACATTAGAAGCCTCATATTCGTATGCAGTTTCAGAACCTTACAAAATGATCACAGATGGGATGAGTTAATAGCGGATGCTAATATATCGTGTCTACTTCCTTTCGGAATCATCGGAAGTATCTGTCTGAAATCACCTCCTAGAACAACAATCTTACTACCAAATGGTTGATGTATCTTATGTTGATCGGTAACTGACATAAGATTCCTGAGCGTCCGATCAAGTGCTTCAAAACGGCAGTTGTACCTTCCCTCGCATACAACATATTGAGAACTCAAAATTGAATCCTGTTTTGGACTTCTCTGATCTCTCCTCATACCACATCATGGCGTCGCAATGTCGACAAAAAATTTCTGGGTCACCAATATCTATCACATCTAATAATCATCAAGATAATAAATTGTTTTAGTTATATCTGCAACAAATACTTTATATAAAAATATACCTTTCTTTCACTATGTTAAGTATAAAAATAATATTTAAAAAAGATTACCGAAGAATGCAATTTATGGATTAAAAAGATGAGATCATATAATACAATTTCATTGTGCCAACCTCAAGATTTAAGTTTTACAATAAATCAATGTTCAAATACAAAAATTATAATATATAACCATATCTTAGTTTGAATTTTAAAACTTGAACACTAAACGATAATTTTTTGTTTATAAAAAGCATAACAATAGTAAATAATAAAGTGCTGATATTGCTACTTCTTAAATTACCTGTATTCTCAGCAACATCGAATATGGCTGGATATTAAATTTGCACAGAATCATCTAAAATAGTCGTATTTTCAATAATATCCTCAACTTCTTGAAAATTTTTTGAAAGATTTGTAGTCAATTCCTTCAAAAATATTTCTCTTTGTATCAGGTGTCTTTTTTTTCAGCTATGCACACTTCTTCTAATTCTTTAGTATCTAAATTTGAATTAAATGTACTTGCTCCTGTAATCATTAGAGATAATACATCAAGTACTTTATATTATAAAAAAATAAAAATGAATATATGTTAAATGTTTGAATCAGCTGAATTATGAATATATATTATGAAGGTAGTATTAAAGATAAAAGAAGTAAAATTTTAGCTTTGTGATAATTACAATTTATCATGCTTATCTTACCATCTCCCTTTTGAAGTAGCATAGTCTTACACCCCTTTGCAATCTAATTCGATTTGTGTATTCCAATGAATCTATAATAATTATTTAGCATATACCAATGATTGTTTGTAATAGACCAATTAAAAAGTTAAGTATTTAGTCTTTAAGTAATAAAAACATATTAACATAGTAACTGGTAGATATTATTTTATATTTGTTGAAGATGTTGTTGACTTGTCTGATGACATGGACTATCATATGCTTCATGTGTGATACTCGAATTACTAATATCACTAATATTGGAACATCATTTTTTTTTCATCTACAGAGTGTAGATGAGTAGTTGGAGACCTTGATCAATATGGTGTTGGGTTATTACCTAATAAGATAACTCGAGATATTAGTTTTGAACATATTTTCTGTTAAAGTTTATAATTGAATAAATAATAGAAAAATCAAAATACATAAGGTGCATGTACATTCCCATAAGCAAGTTCCAAAAAAAATCATCTAAAAATATATTTGTATTAATGCTATTTGTAATGTTCGACAACACCGATTGAAAATGCACAACATTGGAACTATCACTTGAATTTCCTGTAATTTTTTCATAAACAAATTTAGTAACATATTACGAAGATAATGTAAATTAATAATTTATTACTTGTCAATAGCTAAATAATATATAGAAAATATTGTATTTTATGGGCTTTCATTCGGCCAAAATACTCATAGTTATTTTGTATACCCAATAAAAACTAAATATATAGAACTGACATACTTAAAAATACCAAATAAAAAATATATTATTCTAACCTAAAAACAAAAATGATAAAATAATTAATTTATTTTTTTATATGAAATATACCTTAAATTGTGCTTTGCTTTGTATTTTCTTTGTCTTTTAATATCAATTTTCTTTTCAATATAATCTTACTTCTCTTTGGACTTCTTGCATCTTTCAATATATACATAAAAATATCAAATAAATAAATTTTTAACTAATTAAAAATATATATACATTATACATAATACATTTTTATTATCAAATTTTTATATTATTAAAAAAATAAAGTAGTACACATATGACAGCGTCTGTTTTTGGTATACATGTCCATCAAAATATAGACACAGGAGTACACAGGAGTACATGTATGGTGTTTGTTTACTGAGACAAAAATGATGAAAGACATAGTCGTAAACAAACACCCATTAAAAACATGTATTTTGTGTCTCTCTAAAATGCTTAGACACTAATTTTTAACTTGAGACACTAATTGTTTTACAATTTTTTCTCATGTCTAACTTACCAAATAGAATATGAAATTAGTGTCTTCTTATATCTATGTAAAATCGCACAGATTTTATTTTCAATGGCTGCTTTAATTTCTTTTTTATTCTCATTTATTTAGTTACGTAAACATATTTTATAAAAAATAATATATATTTTTTTACAAAAGTATCTTTTTTAAATAAATATAAGTTTAATCTCACGATCAATAAATTCAACTTATAGTTAAAGAGTTTGAAAATGAACAACTTATAAGTAAAAAGAGAGAAAAAGATAAAAGTACCTCTATTATTATAATCTAAAAAATAACAATGTAAACGAAGTAAATAGAAAAAAATTATAAATGTGACATATAAAAAAATTTAAATTTAAAAATCAAAACGGTTAAGAAGCCACTTAATTAGGAATTAGTATTAGAGTTTTAAATTTCAAATTTTTAAATAGAATTTTCTAATTAGCTAGTGCAAATTTAAAATTTTTAAATAAACTTTTTTAATTAAACGTTTGTTATTCATTAAGAATATAGGAATTTGTTAATTTAAAAATAATTTTTATTAGTTTCGTCATAAATAGTATCAATTTTATTATTTATCGATAAAAATAAATAAAATTAAATACAATCTAAAAATTAATAACCTTATAAATTACATAAATTTAGAAAAAATACTTGAAAAGAGAGAAAAAGATGAAAGTACTTCTACTGTGGAGAGACAATCTAAAAGATAATAATAAGAATTTATAAATGTGGCAAGTAAAAAAATTTAAATTTAAAAATTGAAATGGTTAAAAACTTCATTAATTAGAAATTAGTATTAGAAATTCAAATTTAAAATTTTTAAAATAAAATTTTCTAATTAGCTAGTATAAATTTTAAATTTTTAAATAAAATTTTTTAATCAAACGTCCGTTGTCCATTAGTAATATAGAAATTTGTTAATTTAAAAATAATTTTTTTAGTTTCATCATAAACAGTATTAACTTTATTATACTTTTTCTAAACTTTAAACAGTATTACATTTTTTTAAATAGTATAAATAATTTCCCATCTAAATAAGACTGATAATTTTATTTATTTTATTATAATCCATTGTAATTAGCATAGTAACTTATAAATTATATAAATTTTTAAAAAATATTTTCAAACCCAATTGCTTACGTAAAAATTCAAAAAAAAAAACTATATTTAAATTTAAATTTAAAATTATAAACATAATACTTTAATTAAAAATTATAATTAGATTTTTTTTAAATAAGTACGCATTAAAATTAATAACTAACTTAATTGTATCAATAATAATAAAATTATCAGAATATCAACTGTGAGAATCAAATTAAAAATAAAACCACAAGTAATAACAAAATAACTTCAATTTATATTTAAAAAAATTCTAAATTCCAAACATAAAAATCGAAAAGAACCAAAAGAAAAATAACAACTCAAGAAAAGACAATGTTTCCACCAAAACAAACATATGCTTGGCATTATTCTATTAGATAGACTCTAAAAGAGATTCCAAACATGTGCATCCAAATTCTCAAGTTTCTTTCTCAATCTTGATCTTCTTGCAAGTTGAGGTATCTCCTTCCACATTCGAATCTTCCGACTCCGATGATAGTCACTTAGTTGGTGTAATAGCACTTTCCAACAATTCAGATTCATCATTGGCCGTAATTTCATTGGAGAATTCAAGCAACAAATTCTGTACAAAAAATCATGTTAAATTAAAAACTTCTTTCTAACCTTTGATTTTATCTCACTAATATTTTTTGAATAAAATTAAGATCTAATTTTGAGAGAACAAACAAAAAAAAATATTTTTTGAACAAATACCTTAGTACCTTTTACTTTCTCCCCTTCAATGATTGTGGATGTCTTTGAAATTGGAAACAAACCACCGGTGTAGTCAACATCCTAAAATTATAATTAATTATTATTTATAAATTAGATACTACTAATGACCAAGAAAACAAAAAATAAATTAATTTTTAATAGAAGTACACTTATATAAATACTCACCATTTGAATAGGGTGAGCCTCTTTGAATTTATTTATGAGATCCACATTATTAGTCATCTTCTTAACTTTATAAGAAGGTGAAAAACATGAAATATCAGATATTTGAACTTCAATGATGAAGAGAAAAATCTTATCAATTAGGTTGAGTAAAAGTGTAGGTGTATCTGATAGATCTCCTTTCTGCAGGATATTACATAATATATTAATAATAAATAATATAAAAAGTACCAATACAAATATCTTCACTAATGCTTTTAGAAATAAATATTGGTTAGATCTTACCAATAGGAGTGGATCAAGTATCTCTACACAGCTCTCTTCCAAAACTTGTTTTACCTCCTTGTCAAAGACTACATAATATGCACAGTCGAATCATCAATGACACCAAACTTTATTTGATACATGCTTAAAAAAGAAAATAACCTAAGAAAAAGTTAAATATAGACTTATTTAATATCTAATCTAATGTACATAGACTTTAATTTAAATAAATAAATAAATAACGTTGGAGTCATGGATAAAAGGATATTAGTAGAAAACTCGCGTCTTCATCGAGTCAAACCATCTCAATTGAGTATGGCAATGGAGAATTTCTGTAACTTGATAGTGTCCATAACCATATCACTCGTATACGTACACACAAATTGTCGATTGTAGGATTGATGTCAGCAATTTTGTGAATATCAGCCATTGGAATAAGTAGGGAGATTTTGGATATATGTAAAGAAAGGGATTGATGTACTTTAAATTGTGGTGCTTTACATCTCTCATAATTTATCCTTTTATAGTTGCATCATAACTAAGCTTTTTAAAATTTGGTTGACTTTAATTTAAAATTTAAAAAATAACAAACTAAGTAAAACAATCCAAATTTAAAATTTAAAAATAACAACTTAAATAAATAATAATTTAAAAATTCTAAACTAACATAAATATTTATTTATTGTAATATTAGTATGTAACAACCGAAGAATAATTAACGTAAATTTTTTTAAAGCTCTAAATTTCTTTAAAAGAATTTATGTAGCTGCAATTTAAAAAAAAATCAACAAAATTTTAAAAAATTATGCTAAAAAGAATTAACAGATTTTTAAAAAATAGTGTTAAGATATAAAAAAAACAATCTAAATAAAATTTAAAAAATAACAACTTAAATAAAATAATTTAAAATTTAAAAAATAACAACTTTTCTAAAATAACCCAAACAAATAAAACAATTTAAAATTTAAAAAATAACAACCTAAGTAAAACAACCCAAATTTAAAATTTGAAAATAACAACCTGAGCAAATAATAATTTATAATTTATAAATATAAATCTAAAAATTTCTAGTGATGATACGTAAGCAAATAAACTCCCAGACTCAACGTATGAGCGCCACGTCAGCAAATGAGTTCCCCATTTGTATTACTATAAAGATTTCAATCAACATTCTTGTCAAAAGTTTGAGGAAATCCAGGAAACTCATCCAAATGACATAGACATATATACTGTTATAAATAGCAGAAATAATTCGTCTAACTAATTAGACTTTTTGATTATTTTTTTTTTATAAAATTACAAAAAATAATAATATATTAATTATTTTTTCATTTTTAATATTGAGTTAATAATAATATTTTTTTAAATTGTAAATTATTGTCATATTTTTTTAAAATGTGAAATGATTAATTTAATGAGTAAAAATCAAACCGTACAATTTAAAAAAATTGAGACTGTCTGATGTTTTGGTACAAAAATTGAACACTTCGATTTGTGTACTCAAGATCCTCTAATTTATATTTAAAAATTTTAAAAAATTTAGGATACACAAATCGGATTCTCCAATTTTTATGTACTTTAAATTTTTTTAAATACAAATAGTAGAGTCTAATTTGTGTACTCCAATTTTTTTTATTTTTTAAACACAAATTGAAAGATTCAATTTATATACTTCCTACAATTTTAAATAAAAAATTACAATATTAAAATATAGAATTAATCTCTACATACAACTGTTTTATATTTACAAGCTTTGCAAGTATGAATGAAACACACCGATTAAACGCGGTGCTTACGTTACGTGCCTTTTTAACAGAATTTTAAATCAATTCAAATCAATTAACGCACAAATATATAACTTCTATTTTTTCAAAATATTTCGTTTCTTTTTTCGAGTTTCTTGCAAAATTTGTTGGATCTCCTTCGTGCGTTTTCTCTTTGCTTCATTTTTTTCGATTTTCATAGTTTCTGAAATCAATATTTGAAATCGTTTTGAAGATAATGGAACTTCAGAAATACACCCAAACGATTACATAAATACACACAAACGATTACAGAAATATACCCAAATGTTACAAAAAAGATTACAGAAATACACCAAAAACAGGAGAAGATAGTATATTTCTTCTTGAAATCTTTTAATATTTTACTGGTTAAGGATGAGGCACAGAGACAATCTAAAAAAACCTAAAAGTACAGTAAAACAGTACTTGAATAATGTTTCTTCCTTTTTTCTGGTGATTTTTATAGAGATTTGTATCCTTTTTTCTTGATTTCTTCTACTATTCGCGAGGAGTTGGAACATTTCTGCAAAATCGTAGTAGTTTGTTTCGAATGTCTTGAATCTTGATGGTTTGCGTTTTGATTGAGTAAGAAAATAAAGAGTGAACGTGTTGTTGAAGGGGCGCGTGTTTTTTTCTTGGACTTGGAGCAACTTATATAGCTTGTAAGCCAAAAAGACTTACATGTTTAGCAGGCCTCTAAAATATATTATTTATCTCACTTCCTTTGGTATTCCATCGTTCCTTCTCTCTAATTTTTTTTAGAGTTTAGAAAAATTACTACTACTGTCATATCATTGTTCATTGGACAAAAAAGTCTCAAAGACCATTTGAAGTAATTATGACAAATTTTTTTGGCCTGCTAAGTAATCTGTATGTATTAGTAATCTGTATGTATTGGGTTTTGCACTTGAGCAGTAAGGTAAGGCCTACTCGTTGGTCCTGGACTATGAAAGGGCACTAAATCAAAAGCGTCAATCATCATATTTGAGATATGTATCTCCTAAAGAAAATAATATGAATAAGATACAAGAAAATAAAATTGCAACTAAAAAAAGAATGCTACACGACTATGTTATTATTTCCTATTTATGATACTATTACATTAACTTTGTCTTTGACCAAATAGCCTCCGATTCGATCCACATTAATTGCACCCGTCTCACGATGCTAGCGTTCAATATGAAATTTTGCAGGTTCATCTTTAAGATTATCAACTTCGTTAACTTAGTCCGTAACAAATGTGCTACCATACAATATTAAAATAATATACAATGAAATGAAATTAAAATTGATTTAATTCAAATCAAACTTTTTATTTAAAATACTTAAAAATTATATATTGAATTGGTTTGTAAATTATAAAAAAAACACTTTTATTCTTTAGGTATTAATATAAAAAAGAAATGTTTGGAAACTATAAGAGGTAATAAAAATTTGCCTGCATTTTGGTTACGAACAATAATTATTGGTCAGCTAGAACATTGTGATATATATATATATATATATATATATATATATATATATATATATATATATATATATATATATATATATATAGGCACGGACCTAAGTGTTAGAGTAGGGGGCACTTGCCCAGACTCCCATTTCAATTTAAAATATATATATATATATATATATATTATTTTAAATTTTAAATGATTTCATTATAAATAAATTAAACCTAATTATTTAAAATTTAAAATTTATTTTATCTTTTTATCATTTTGACTATTAATTAACCTAATTAAATTTAATATTTTTTCATTCTTAAATTTCAGCCGTTATCACTCTTTTATTCTCTTAAACCGTTTTCTTAATTTGATATTTTTAACCTTCTTTTTCTATTTCTTTTTTAGTAGTCATCTTCTCTTTATCAAAAGATAAATTTTAAATATTTTTATATAACTCTCTATGACTCTATGTATCTTTTAATTTTATTATTTTTCTTTTTGGTATTTTTAATTATAAATTTTAATTCAAACAATTATAGTTTAGGTATTAATCTAATTTTTTTCTTTTCATAAATTTATATATTTTATTTTATTCTCAATTTAGTGATCCTTATTATTTATTTGTTTATCTTTCGTTCTATTTTATTATATGTAATTATGTTGTATATAAATTTCTAAAATCAATTAATCAATTTACTCATTTAGAATATATATTCTTTTATTTTTAGAAATAGCAATGAAAGAATATTTTTCGTCTTATTTTATTATATGTAATTTTATTTTTTTGTATTCGAATAATTAATGTACACTTTAATTTTATGTTTTTAAATTTGGATTAATACATCTTTTGATAGTAATGTATATTATTTTGCCCCCCTAACATAAATTTTCTGGATTAATACATCTTTTGATAGTAATGTATATTATTTTGCCCCCCTAACATAAATTTTCTGGGTCCGTCACTATATATATATATATATATATATATATATATATATATATATATATATCCTAAATACAATAATTTATTTTAAATTAAATTAAATCCATTCTAAACGTATTTTGTTTCAAGCATATCTTTGTCGTTCTTATTTTATCTCTAATAAAACAAATATCAATATTTTAATAATTTTTTATTTTGTCTGTGTATGTCAAATATTTTTAAAATGATTTATTAGTATCTTTATTTTTATCACTTTGGATAATAATTTTTTAAGGAGGTAAACAAAAAAATAATTTTAAGTAATTTTTTAAAATGCTTCAATCATACGTAGAATAGCATAGAAAGAAGGTTAAAAACAATATTAATATTCATTTTTTTAATTTGGAATAATTGAAACAAAATTGTCTTTTATCCTTATTTTAAAGGTTAAGACAATAAACATACACAACTACACTACACTCGGTAAAAATTTCTATTCAATCAAGATTCTTGTTAAAAGTGTGAGGAAATCCAGAAACTATCGGATTGACTAGACATATATGCGTTATGTGCGCTTAGCTGATCAACGAGCCGACATTTTCACTAAAGCCGTAGGAACATCACAGTTTTGCGAGCTCCGATCCAAGCTGCATGCTCTTCCACGACCATGAGTTTTGCAAGGGGGTATTAACGGCAGTCTCCTACTCTACAGCAACTAACTATATTATCACATTGTTATCTCCTTATAAATAGCTTTATCTTGGTGTATATCAGTTTACCTAGTTCCTTAACTATAGCTCTTGTATAGCTTTGACCGCATGTATATCTCCTACTTTGTTGTATTTTGGTGTAATACACTGTATAAATTTTGATCACATCAATGAGAAATGCAACCTTTCTAAACTTAATATGATATCAGAGCCCTATTGGCTAACCCCCAACAGATCCAAAACAACATGTCGTTTAATAATCTTCTTCTCTCTGCATCAAACAATTCTACCTCAATGAATTTTTTCACCCTTCCTATTAAACTCAACCATGAAAATTACTAGCTTTGGCGCAAAACAATGCTTTCTGCTCTCAAAACTTGTCATCTTGACTCATTAATTCACCAAGATACAATCCCTCCCACGCACATAAA
Organism: Arachis hypogaea; assembly: GCF_003086295.3. Classification (NCBI taxonomy): domain Eukaryota; kingdom Viridiplantae; phylum Streptophyta; class Magnoliopsida; order Fabales; family Fabaceae; genus Arachis; species Arachis hypogaea. The sequence continues at coordinate 18,646,346 of NC_092043.1, forward strand.
CCTTGCACCAACGACTGAAAAATCTTCTCCCACACATGTTCCAAACCATGTGCATGCTACATGGAAGAAACTGGACAAACTTGTTCTCCTTTGGCTTCATTCGCACATCTCAGAGAATATTCTTGCTTATGTCATTGCTTGTGAAACCTCTTGCAGCACTTGGATTACTCTAGAGGAGTTGTTTAATGCTCAATCAAGTGCTAGGGCTGATTATCTCAAAACTTCTCTTCAAAATTTACAAAAGGGATCATTAACCATGATTGATTATATTGCACAAAAGAAAAAGCTAGCCGATTCCCTTGCTAAATGTGGCTACATAGATCAAGAACAGGACCTGAATGTGGCTTCGTGAGCTTCTGTGTGAACCTCATCTCTCTACTACTACAACTCCTATGTTATTCTGTGACAATATTAGTGCCATTTTTCTCAACTCTAATCCGGTCATCCATGACAAGTCCAAGCACATAAAAATAGATTATCACTTTATGAAGGACTAAGTTGATGCAGGCGATCTTGTTATTCGTTATGTGTGCTCAGCTGATCAACGAGCCAACATTTTTGCTAAAGGCGTAGGAACATCACGATTTTGCGAGCTCCGATCCAAGTTGCATGTTTTTCCACAACTATGAGCTTGCAGGAGGGTATTAACAGCAGTCTCCTATTCTACAACAATTAACTATATTATCACATTGTTATCTCCTTGTAAATAGCTTTATCTTGGTGTATATCAGTTTACTTAGTTCCTTAACTATAACTCTTGTATAACTTTGACCGCATGCATATCTTTTACTTTGTTGTATTCTGGTGTAATACCAAGCCTGTATAAATTTTGATCATATCAATGAGAAATGCAATCTTTTCAAACTTAATATGGTATCAGAGCCCTATTGGCTAACTCCCAACATATCCAAACAACATGTCGTTGAATAATCTTCTTCTCTCTGCATCAAATAATTCTACCTCAATGAATTTTTTCACTCTTTCTATTAAACTCAACCATGAAAATTACTACCTCTGGCACAAAACAATACTTCCTGCTCTCAAAATTTTTGATCTTGACTCATTAATTCACCAAGATACAATTCCTCCCACCCACATAACCCCTGCACCAACGACTGAAAAATCTTCTCCCACACCTGTTCCAAACCCTGCTCATGCTACATGGAAGAAACAGGACAAACTTGTTCTCCTTTGACTTCATTCGCACATCTCAGAAAATGTTCTTGTTTATGTCATTGCCTGTGAAACCTCTTGCAGCACTTGGATTGCTCTAGAGGAGTTGTTTGATACTCAATCAAGTGCTAGGGCTGATTATCTCAAAACCTCTCTTCAAGATTTGCAAAAAGGATCATTAATCATGATTGATTATATTGCACAAAAGAGAAAACTAGCCGATTTCCTTGCTGAATGTGGCTACATAGTTCAAGAACAGGACCTGAATGTGGCTTTGTGAACTTCTGCGTGAACTTTATCTCTCTACTGCTATAGCTCTTATGTTACTCTGTGACAATATTAGTGCCATTTTTCTCAGCTCTAATCCGGTCATCCACGACAAGTCCAAACATATAAAAATAGATTATCACTTTGTGAAGGACCAAGTTGATGCAGGTGATCTTGTTATTCGTTATGTGCGCTCAGCTGATCAACGAGCCGACATTTTCACTAAAGCCGTAGGAACATCACGGTTTTGCGAGCTCCGATTCAAGCCGCATGTTTTTTCACGACCATGAGCTTATAGGGGGTATTAACGGCAGTCTCCTATTCTACAGCAACTAACTATATTATTACATTGTTATCTCCTTATAAATAACTTTATCTTAGTGTATATCGATTTACTTAGTTCCTTAACTATAGCTCTTATATAATTTTGACCGCATATATATTTTCTACTTTGTTGTATTTTAATGTAATACCAAGGCTGTATAAATTCTGATCACATAATGTAACTTTTCCAAACTTAATAAGGATGAGTTTCTAATAAACTATGGTGGACCTTAGATTGAAATGACAAAGCCACTAGTCTTTCTCTTTCTTGATTGACTCTTTAATCTATTAATATATAATAAGAATGTAGTGGATTGTTGGTTGTTTGACATGTGTAGTTTTATATATTTGACAAGTGGTTGTTTCCATTGCTTAACAGGTGGTTTTGTTGTTAGGGAACAGAATTTGTGAATAAAAAAGAATGGGCGGGATTTTGATTCAAATTGAATAAAGAATAATTATTAATAAAATATTAAAAAATCTAAATATCTACAGATTAAAGAACTATCTATTTCTATTAATATATAATAAGAATGTAATGGATTATTGGTTGTTTGATACGTGTAGTTTTATATATTTGACAAGTGGTTGTTTTCATTGCTTAACAGGTGGTTTTGTTGTTAGGGAGCAGAATTTGTGAATAAAAAAAAATTGGGTGGAATTTTGATTTAAATTTAATAAAAAATAATTGTTAATAAAATATTAAAAAATCTAAATATCTACATATTAAAGAACTATGAACAGAAGAATTGGCGGAATTTTTTTTCAAATTGAAATTCAAAATTATTGTTTCAGCTATCCTCATATATTTGTTTGTTAAACAGTGAAGAAAGAAAAGGAAAGATGAAAAAAAGAAAGAAACCGACAGTCATAGAGAAGAGTGTCGCGACGAACAAAGAAAATGACGATCGAAGAAAGAAAAGACGGCAGAAGAAGAAGTAACCGACGATGAAGCAAGACTGTTGACATCGCAGAGAAGAAGAAAACGATGGTGGAGAAGGAAAGGACGACGGAAGAAGGAGAAGAGGATGGCGACGGTCACAGAGAAGGAAGCTAAATCGACCGAGAAAAGAAGAGGAATGAGGCGACGGCAGTGATGGAGTCCACTGTCGCTGTTGGATATGCATAGCTGCGTCCTCCGCAGGACAGTGTCGCAGCCGTTTCTTCGCCGGTGGGTGCTGCGAATGAAGGATGGTTAGTTCTCTCGTTCGGACATACTTTATTTTGTTGTTTGGTTGGTTGAAAATGCTAATCGAAATTGATATGCCTTTTCGTGTTAATATCCTCAGAATGGCGTGCTACACTTGAAGAATAGAGACTACGAGTTGCTGGCAGCGCTGCTGGAGGCGGTGCTCCTGCTATAGTCATGGCGGTTAAGGATAGTATGGCCATGGGATGATAAAGTCAGTTCCGCATGAACATAAAAAGAGGTGTTCAATTTGTTAGTTTTATTTCTTTTTTATTTTTTTGAGTTCTTGATTTTGCTTTTATGAATTGTGCAATTGATTGATTTTTATGATTGCACCTTTCGTTTGGTTTATGCTAATGATTTAAAGTATGTGTATTGAGTTTCAGCGAATTTTTCCAAAAAGAAAAGAAATTCATTGGAAAGAGGGAAGAGGAAAAAAATGGAAGAAGAAAAGTAGTAGAGGGAGACGCGAAGCAGAGAATGCGGGGGAGGAGGGAGCTCCTCTGCTGCCACAGCCTGCTATTTGCCATGGTCACCGCTGGATAGAAAACCCTAAAGAGTTAAGTATTTCATCTTCACACCAGTGGATTTTAGAACTTATGTATCACATTTATGCTTTTGATTTTTATTTTTGAACTGTTTTTACCACTTCAAGAATGTTGAAATGCTTTTTGTGGGTGCCATCTCTGCTGCCGTCTTCATCTGGGTTCTCTATGTTGGAAAAGGTTTCTATTCTCAATTCCTGTCTCTTGATTATAGTGTTGGCCATGGGATGATAAAATCAGTTCCGCATGAACATAAAAAGAGGTGTTGAATTTGTTAGTTTTTTTTTTTTTTTTTGAGATCTTGATTTTGCTTTTGTGAATTGTGCAATTGATTGATTTTTGTGATTGCACCTTTTGTTTGTTTTATGCTAATGATTTGAAGTATGCGTATTGAGTTTCAGCATGATCTGTAAAGCCATGACTTGATCATACGCTCATAACTAATTAATAAATTGCTCTTAGCTTAGCCCATGCTATCAATTATTGTTTATTTATTTGCAAACTTAAGCTATGAACCAAACTATGCCTAAGTTGAATTAATCATCATGTTATTAACATGTTCTGATCAGTTTTGCTCAGGCTTTTGTGAATACTCAGAAGCAAAAACAATTTTGAATCTATGGAAAGTAATCTTTTTCATAGTTCCCGTACACAAATGCAGTTATTGTTCTTCATTTTATGATCATTTAATATATTCTAATATCTATCCTGAATAAATTTGTTGGATTTTGTTATTGTGCTACTGTTTGTGCTGATCTAGACTTAAATATTTATGGTCTCCCAATTCTATTTATATTATTTTTAAAAGTTTATATAATTTTGCTTTGAAAAAAAGGCCTTTTGTGATTTTTTATTAATAACTATTTTGAAATTTTGGTAAAAATATTTGGATTATTGCGATCATGTGGTACTTTTGTGATGAATTAATTTCTATTATGTTTGGTATACATTATGTTTGCGATCAAGTGGTACTTTTCTTAGTGTACAACTTTTTATCATGAAAGCAATTAGGGAAAACTTACTTTTTATACTGATAATAGATAATCATTTTTATATCGTTGAAAAGCTGTTCATACATGCACTCTTCAATATATAATAAGAGCAATCAAATAGTTTTATGTAAGACAAGGAAAATGCAAAATGGACTTGAGACAGATATGAGGAAGAATAATTTTACTAACTTATATGTTTAGTTGTAGATAATTACCAGCTAATTAAATTTAGCAACCAGCTTTCTTTTAACACAGTAATTCACAGAAATCTGTATTCAAGCTATGACTGCAAAGAAGGGGTTCCTTTGAGAGTGCAGTGCTGTAATCCGCTTTTTCTTAAGGTAAGTAATTATAATTTAAATGGACTTTGAAGGGTTCCTTTGTTTAGTTCAATATTATTCTCACTTCTTCTTCATAGAATTAATCCTATTTCGTTAATAGAGGTGTTGAATATCCTGAGTTTGAAAAACGTTGCTTCTATGTGCAAATACATTACAAAATAGAGTTTACTTGAATAGATCAAAGAATAGCTTGAGTAATATTAAAACTTTCCCCATTTCAAATCCATGATTTGAATCTCTCTCTTGCTCTCATTCCTCATTTTACTCTGCAGCACTGAAAAAGTAGCTTCAAATTTTTAGGATTCATTTGGTGTTTATTTTCATTTGCTCCCAGTATTGGCACCGTCTACCTCTGCCACCTCAGATGATTTCCTCTCTGTGGAATACAAGAACTACAACAGCAACGCCAAAGTACAAGAACTACCAGCATAGGGTAGCCTGGTCCGACTCGCAGAAAGTACTAGCCTTAGCCTTACACAGTTCCCACTTCTTCATCATATCTACCTTCACTGTTTTGAACAGTGTTCATCATGCCTCAGTCTCAAAGAAGATACATTCAGGTGAGTTTTTTTCACTATTTTTCTTCTAAAAGCTTATATAATTGTTTACATTTACCAAATACTCTGTTATAAGGCTCTGAAATGTCATATATATAGTGAAACATGACGTATTTTTTGAGAGAGTGATTGAATTAGAGTAAAAGAGTTTTGATTTTGGTCAAAATTACCAATCTTTACTAACCCGTGTTCTCAACGAAACAGATAAGAAGAAAGCTAGGGGCCTTCCACGAAATGTAGGCCAAGATTGACAAAGAGATGGACGGTGTTTAAGGTTTTTATTTTCCCCTAAAATTAGATTTTCATTTATTTAAGCTGATTTGTTTCATCTTTTCTATTAATTTTTATTGAAGATGGAAACCTGACTTTTACCCTTCAGGGGGCAAATTGAGACGGTTACTTTCTTTTTTTCAATATTTCTTTTCTATATGTGAAATCACTTGATATGTTGTGGTATGTAATTCTAAAGGTGTAAACTAGACAAAATTTAAATGAAAGAATATAAGTTGATTGTCGATAAGCTGTGATCTATGGTTGGAAAGTGTGATGAAATTGATTGAGATTATGGTGTTGTGGTAACATGTAGGTAGATGAAGAGGATTGTTGTGCAGAGATGCTAACAAATGCTATTATCAGGTTAGATGAATGAGCACTCTCCTAGATGGATCCAGCAGCGACACAATTGCTATCAAAAGACTTCTCATGCCAAGGGACAGCAAATAGGAGAATAAGGCTAAGGATTCCAAATAAAGGATTTGTCCTCCTTTAGCTACTGTAATTTGGTTCCAAGGTTCGATGCAATAGTTTTTCTTATTTATTTATTTTTTTTTGGTTTTCTTATTTGGTTTGTTATAGTATAGAACTTGAGTTCAGGCTTATTAGTCCTAAAGATGAAAGAGCAAATTAATTTATTAAATTGTAGAGTCTTCTATGATTATTTCTACGTGTTTTCAAAATTAAATATATTTTCTCATATCTAATTAATGAGCTTTGTTTTTTATAATTGTAGCTAGATTATTAGTATCAAGAAATTAAATATATTCTCATATCTAATTAATGAGCAACATTGTCTGTTGGATTGGACTGACAATAGCTTGGTGGTTAGTAGAATCACTACTAACTTATATGTTTAGTTGTAGATAATTTATTAGCTAATAACCAGCTTTCTTTTAACATAGTAATTCACAGAAATGTGTACTCAAGCTATGTGTATTGTTACGGTATGTGCTTCAAGATGTTATTTTTACAGTTATAAGTTGGGTTTGCCCATGACTTTTCAGTAAACAAACTAACAAAGCTCAAACCTACAAGGATGCACAATTATTTCAGAAAAGGCAGTCAAATTATCAGGCTGGCGTAGCAAAGATGCGGGTCCTGGAAGAGGAACGAGAAATACTAATTCAGGTAGGAATACAACAATCTTTTCATAAATATTGGATTATGTATTTATGAAACGTAAATTATATGATGAAGTCTGACACAGAGTACATTATTTTCTCAGATACAATGACTATGTGGCTAATTTACAAGCATGGAGGATAAAACTTTTGAAACATAAAAAGTAAAATTAAATATCAAAATACATGGACCACTGCGATGCAAAAATACATTGACCACTAAGTTGAGCATTAGAATTTATCACCAACTTGTGAATATTTTGAGCGTTTTTTTCCATTTGTTTTGGACACTATCTTTTTGGCTTTTGAGACGATGCATGATGATAGGATACAATTTAGCATTTTTGAATAAATGAATTTATACATAGAGAATATGATTTTATATGTGATTTTGTATGAAGAAATCTTAAAGACCATAAGATATGTATTAACTAGCCTTTTAATGACATATATCTTACATTAGGATTGACTTGCTTCTCTTCTTTTCTTTTCCTGTTCTCTGTTTTGTACTTCTTTGGATATCAATGCAAGTTTATAAATAGCTAGATTAATTTATAACAATTCATTCAAAGCATCCAAACAATAGAAAAAATAAAAATGGTTAGTATTCAAAATGATGCCTAAAGATATCATGTATATATTAATGAAGCTTTTCAAAAACTCTGTCTAAATTTAATTTACCAAATATATTAATGCAAGTCAAGTTTGACTTTTAATTAACTTTTTATTAGTACAAGTAGGGGAAGAAAAAAATGGTTGGTGCAATTTCCTTCTATGTGGTTTAATAACAAATTAAAAATTAAAAATAAAACTTATTGAATGGATTGTCACCGAAGTCCAAAACTTCTTTGTGTCCTTTGTTGTGTGTGATTGTAGTAACGTTTGGCAGTGAAGATACCGAATGTAGTAGGTCGATGTTGTTCTTAGAAGTGTATCTGGCAAAGGAAAGAGAAGATGGTGGCAAGCGAAAGATAGAGTGGTTCGGAAGACGAGGAGAGGAAGGAGAAGCCAATAGAGGGTGAGAACAAGATCAAACACAAAATGAAGACTACTCTATAGTAGAAAACTTACGCCAGTGAAAGTATTTTAGCTATTTTTGAACAATATTGTAATATTTCTTTTCTTTTGTTGGTTTTTTTACACGATTTTAGCGGGTTGTGAAGTAATTTTTTGTTGGAATGGGAAACTCTGTTGTAGTGTTGTGCATTTCTTTGGTTCATGGGAGGTTTACCCTTTAAAAGTAGTGCAAGCTGAGTTATTTTGAGAGTACTTTCGAGTACTGGCAAGTGGTAGCTAAGAGCTTTATTTTGGGCGTAAGATATTTTTGTTTAAAGTTATTCGAACGCATTCACTTTGCCAGTAATTTTTGTTGCCATGCCTTCTTAAAAATCACCTCCACTAATGAAGATCAGTTTAGAGATGAATGCTATCAACCTATTCAAAAGAGACATTTTGAATCTCTATTAAATTGGCAGAGTTTCAGGGATTGCTTGATGAGAAAGAGGCAAAGTTATTACATTACCAGAAATAAGCATGTTTAATTCTCTCGAGACCTTAATGAGATATAAATATTGATGTTATCACACTACAAGAGGTAAGCATGTTTAATTCTGTAGAGATCTTAATGAGATATAAATATTGATTTTTTTAATTACTTTTTATTTAAGTATTGAAGGGACTATTAGTTCATTGAGCAATTTTGCTCGGAAAAAATTCTCAGATGTCAAGAGGCGTACATTCATCTCCTGCTTTTAGTGGTTCTTCTAATCTTGAAGCATTGGCAATTGAAGCAAGTAATGCTAAAGAAATGGATGAGGAATGAGGAATATTTTTGTACATGCAAGTGCTCGATATTCATGGTAGGTAGATTTAGCATCTTAAAACAAATATTCTTATATCAGCAATTTTTTTCATCTGTTTAATTATTTTTTACAAATTTTTTAAAATTAAAAAAAATAACAAAGATAAGATTCTTAGCACACTTATATGCAGGACCAATGTACGGTGAATTTTTTGTTGTTATTTTTTGACGCATCTAAAATTATGCAATTCAGATTGAAAAAGTATTAATTGAAATTGTCTTAAATAATCAATAATTTTCTATATTAGAAAGTTAAAACAGGTTTAGGCATCTCTAATGAATCTTCAATAATTGGCTTTATTTATTTGTTTTCTCGGTTTAAATTCCTAAATGTTATATTATGGACTGTGTGGTCAATCAAATAAGGGGAGGACCTTCATTATTTTAAATACAAAACAAGGAGCAGCATTATAAAAAAGGTGAATAGGATGGACGAAATCCAAATAAACAAATAAGTTAACTAAAATTAATAAAGACTCTTATTCAATATTTAGAGAATGGAGAGAAGTCAACAAATAGATTTGTGTGGGAAAAATTTTTTTTAAATTCGGCTGAAAATCTTTGCTACCTCTTTTTAAATTCGGAACATCAACTAAGAAATAGATTCAATTCGTAGACTTACTATAGTGTAAGATTCTTTAGCTTACACTTAGTAAGGATGAAAGTTATTACTTTATAAATGAGAATCGAAACAATTTGTAAACATAGATACTTGATTGACTATTTTTTTCAATTTTTTTTTGTGAGATATCTGTAAAACCTACTTGGATCTTTTTTTTTTCGCTTTCTTAAATATCTTGGTGAATAAATGCATTGGTTTTGCTCCTGCTTCTATCCTTTTGATCTGTCAACTAAAGTATATCCACCTATTAGAGGAGGGGTTGAAGGTGTAAGCAAACAGAACTTCACAAATAGAGGGTTTTAAGATAACCAACCAAATATTTATAAGTTATAAGTTATCAATCTTTTATCATGAGTACATTGTAAACTGGCTCTCAAAATCTTTTTAATTAAAGATTAGTGTTTAAAAATTGTGTGGGTCAAGGAAAGAATGTCATAACAGTTTCTTTGATATCTCATTTAGGTAGTGTTTGGTAGAGAGACAAAGACTGAAAGACTGAGAGAGACAGAAACTGAAATAAATTATTCTGTTTGGTGTACAGTGAGAGACAGAAATTGAAACAAGAATGAACTTCTAATTTTATTTGTACAAAGGATAAAATTGAAATTAATTAATTGAAATGAGGGTATTTTAGATATAAAAATGTTATTAAAATTTTAGTCTCCGTCTCTAAAAATTTCAGTCTCCTGTGTCCCCAGTTTTTGGAGATACTAAAATACTGAAATTTTGAGGACAGAGACAAAAATTTTAGTACCAATCTCTGAGTCAACAAAATGATACTAAGTCTCAGTCTTCCCATCTCTGTTTCAATACCTCAAAACAAACGCTATCTTATAGTACTCCCATATCACATCAGATTGGAAATGGCTGCAGCAAAAAAATTTTGCAGTAAGTAATTTACTTTTTATTTTATTTTTGATATTTTTGTTGTTGACCCAATTTAGTATATTTAATCATATTTTACAGATGTGATATTTATTAAGTTCTGTATCAGTGAGTTTTATGTTTGATTTTATTTTATTTATTTATTTTTTTTAATGGGTAAACAAGCTTTAAATATGGCTCTATTCTTCTTTGGGAGCAAAATTATAATTATGCGTTAAAAAAATCTATTGAACATATAAATAACAAGTGAAAGATTTGAGTTTTTCATTGTACTGATATATAAAAGGGCGAATTTTGCTCCCAAGATGATAAAAGTCCTTATATTATTGAATTTTATTTTAAATATTTTTATTTTCGTATTTGGATGGAAAGTAACAAAAATAATATTTATTGATTATCTCTAAGATATTGAAATGGTGAAAAACAAATTTGTTAATTTTATAAGATCTATATATGCTTTCTTACCTTTATTTACAAATAACAATATGAATTACCGAGTTTCTGTAGTCGTTTGTTAAAGATTATGGAAAAAATTATATTGTATTATAGTCTAATATTAATCGTAAGGACAATTGGCCAATAGTTGGATTTAGAAAATTTTACTATACCAATTTTTCAAGTATAGAATTCTAAATGTATAAACTTTTTTGTAATGGTATACTGGCAAATTTAGATAAAAAAAAAGCTCATTTAGTTACACATCTTAAGGATTTAAGAAGAGGTCAACATAAATAATTTTTTGCTTTTAGAAATGTGCATATACAAAAAAAGAAAAAAAAATAAAGAACACTAACACATCAAATAAAGAAGAAAATAAAAAAGAAAGTATATATATATATTTTTTCACTTTTATCATTGTAAATAAAAATGTTATTTTTTAGCTATGCTAAAAACATTAATTGTTAATACTCCAACATAATTTAAATTCTATAAGATGGTCGGCTCATAAAAATTATATCTTTTAAGAGGTTGTGTGTGCAAATTGGTTGAAATTGGTATTATGCATGATTATGTTTGTGAAACATTAATCATAAATGATTGTAAATTCTCTCATTTATGTTTTTCTATTGTTGATAAAATTATAAATAATTTGTTCATTAACTTTTTTTCGTCTGTTTGTTATTAGAAGTAGAAAAGATGTAAATTAAAAAATATTTATCGAATTAAACATCAATATAATAAAAAAATTGAAAAAAAAATGTTTTTGTATACTAAATAAATTAATTTTTTCAATAAATATATATGTTAATGTTTTTATATACAAACTATACATAAATATAGTAAAGTAAATTGAGTACAAAATTTGTGTATAACATGAACAATACATTAGGGGTCTAATAATATAATGAAACGTTACTTATATTAGTTGGTATTTGTATATTGTACAGTTATAATATAAATTATTTTTATTAAAATTTTAATTTTTTTTAAATTGTATAATAGTAACAGAATGTAGCAATGCTTATTTAAATATAAAAATATAATAACTTTGATATTTAACTAGAATCCACTAATATGAATTAGAAAAATAATAAAATTATTTTGACCTTTAGGAATAGAAGATGGAATAACCTTACATATTATACAATAAACTTTTAATTTTTTATACATCAAATTTTTTTCAAATTCAAAGTAATAATTATTATTATCAATAAATAAGTATCAATAAACTTTTATGATAGAATAATATTTGGCCCGGGCCTAGCCCAGATTTTATACTAATTTTTCTAATAACAAACATGCTGGGTTGTGCCAAAAGTTAATATCAATCTATGTAGTCAAAATAAGATTGAAAAATATACAAACAAAATAATAAAATAAGTTTAATAATTGTTCATAAATTTAATAGCGCAATTATTTTGCTAACTAAGTTTGTTAGTAGAATTTAATTATCATTTTTTTGGTGACTGAAATAAATTAAATAAAGAAAAACAAAACAAACAAAATAAGGAACTGCTTAAATAGAGGGGCAGTCCCGTTTAAAACTACTCTTAAACTCTTTCCAAGGTAAAAGAAGCTCCACATGCGACGACATCTTTGTCATAGTATCTGCCACCGTGTTTGCATCTCTCATAATCAAACGAAAGTCAACACGCCAATTCCAATGCATGATATCTCTTATTTTGAGCACCAATGGATCAATAAATCCAAAACCATCTTGAGTAACAAGATTAAATGCTTCCACACAATCCGTCTCACAAATAACATCTCGTTGGCCCACATCCCAAGCTAAGAGATATCCTCTCCAAATAGCAAACAATTCTCCTTGAAGAATACTATTACTCTCAATCATTCCCAAACACCCCCTTTGCCAACTCCCATTACAATCTCTAATAACACAAGCAAAACCAACACTATCACCCGAACCAAAATAACTAGCATCACAATTAATCTTAAAAGTACCAATGGATGGGGGATTCCAAAAACCATTTAGAGTAGAGGGAAGGGACATACGTTGTAATTCAAAAATATTCTTAAGCTCATTTTCTGAAGTTAATGCCAGACAAATCACTTTTTCCGGAGGCCAAGTTTCATGGGGATTAAATATGTCATTATTCCTTGCTCACCATATCCACCAAAGTCCCGAAAAGAACTTGAACAGATGCTCTCTGCTATGATACAAGAACCAGTTCTTCAAATCCAAAGGATGACAAGAAATATCCAATCTATGCCAGACAAGCTGAGCTTTTGGACAATCCCGAATACAATGTAAAACCGATTCCTGGCTAGAAAGACATCTTGGACACCTATCCGATGACGACATCCCTCTTCTAAAGCGAAAACTTGCAGTAGGAAGAGCCTCCTTAAGACACAACCAAGCCAACAACTTATGCTTTTCCGGAACAAGCTGACGCCAAAGCCAAAGCCAATTCTCCCGCTCCTCCCAACCAAACAGTTGCTTACACAACCACAAGTAATCATTGCGTGAGTTATAGACTTTGGCAGCAGACCCACTCCGATACCAACCCACTTCCGAACCTGCTTGTTCATCTGGATTGTAAGAGAGAATATTACCTTTCAGATTTTGAGATAAAGGAGAATAAAGAGTATCCAAATGCCACCTACCAACCGACCAAATATCCTGTATCCGGAGATTCGAATCAGAAATGTGAACATAATCCATCTCATTAGATAACCGTCCTTCTCTCCTCCAGCTAGAAAACCAAAATTCTGGTTCAAATCTCCAATACACCAAGCAAACCCATCCTTCAACACTTCCCAAGCCTTGCAAATACACCTCCAAATGGGAGAGTCCTTGTTCTTAGGATAACTAAAACAGTCATATAGAGATGATCGGTATTTGGCATCCAACAATTGGATCCATAGCTTGTTTGACTGCTGGAAAAAAGTCCAAACTAGCTTCCCAAGAAGAGCAATATTTACACAATAAGGATCTCTAATCCCCAAACTTCCATATTTTTTTGGAGTAACTAGTACCTTCCAACTAACAAGATTCAATCATCTTCCATCAACTTGTCCTTTCCAAAGAAAATTCTTCATCATAGACTCCAATTTACTAATGATTCCTTTGGGAAAAATAGAGACCTGCATCTGATACGTGGAAATAGTGGCGGCAACAGAATTAATCAAGCATAGTCTACCAGTTCGATTGAGTAAACTCCCTTTCTAGCTTGCTAACCTACTCCGAACCTTATCCAGGACACCATTGAAAGCTGAACGAGTCACCCTAGAATGGCTAAGGGTAACTTCAAGATACTTGCCCAAGTCCTAGACAAATCTGATAGAGGATACCCCAGTGAAAATCTCTTTCTTTGTTGCAGAGACATTCTTAGAGTAAAACGCTTTAGACTTCTCTACATTAATCTTCATCCCAGATGTTTTGCAAAAAGTCTCTAAAACCAACATCACATTTTGCACTTTAATTATTAATTCAATTTTTTTAGTCTAATTTTTTTAATTTAATATTTTAATAATATATTTTTAAATATTAATGACTAATAATAAAAAATAATAAATTTTAATAATTTCTAACATTTTTCGTATACCAAGCTTAAGTTTCCACTGCCCTGCCATTTGTAACTTATTGAGTAGATAGTTTAATTTTATAAGCTTAATGCTTACTGGTTAATTGACTTATATTAGCAGGGATAATAATAATAGAATTTAATTTTGATGCATTATTTGTATAAAATAATTTTATTCGTTTATCTAATTATATAGCATTACATCAATAAAAATAACATCTTTCGGATGCGATGGTCGACCACGCTTTATAATTTCAGTACATCAAAATAATAATAATAATAATATCTTATTTCCCACAGGAAGCGGGGTTTTTAGCTTCATTTTTATGGTTATGTTCTTACTTCTTACAGCCCGAAAGATGCGCAAGAAATGAAATCAGGAATTTAGGAAGAAAGAAAGAAATTCGTTTGACGGTTTGAGTAGCGAATACTGAATAACGAGTGAGTAAGAAGAATCTCAGAACCAAAGAAAAGAGAAGATCGAGATTTAGATTCAGAGCGAGTGAGTGCAAAAAAAAAAAAAATGGGGAGTTCCAACGCATGTAACGGAAATAGGGAAGCTGAAGACTCCGCCATGGATTCTGCGACGCCAACACACACTGACAGCTCCAAATCCCAGCCTCCGTTCGCTGTCGCCGAGAAGGTCCTCGCTAAACACAAAGGTCGATTTTACGAAGCCAAGGTGAAGCAACTCACTCACACTCTTACCCTTACTTTGTTCTCTTCCACACTTTCAAATAAACTCAGATGTTTGTCTTCTTTCAAAAGGTTAGGCAGGTCGAATTCAAAGATGGCCAGTGGCGCTGTTTTGTTCATTATTTGGTAAGCATAATTTTCTTCTGAGCTCCTTTTCTTTTCTCAATTTTGTTTTTTCTTGGATGTCTTGGTAATTTTGTTTTTTCAATTTCAGGGTTGGAAGAAAAGGTGGGAATTTTCTCTCGTCTTACTCGAGATATCAGCACCAACTGCGAGCTCGGTTTTCTCAACGTTTCTGTGTGTTTGTTTTTATTATTAAATGCAGCTGGGATGAATGGCTTGCAACTGATTGTTTGATGAAAGACACAGAGGAGAATATGCAGATAAAGCTCGCCATTGATGAGAAATTTGGTCATGACAAAAGTACAAAGATTCACCGTGCATCCTTCAACAAACCAAAGACTCCTAACAATGGTTAGATATTTCTTTTCTTTGCTCTACTTACCACCGAAATTCTCTGCTATACTATTTTTCTCCTTTCTTGAATGCTTTTGCAGCATGACTTAATTTAAGTGTTGATGACTTTAGACTTTAGAGTAGTATACTAGTGTGAGATGCATATGACTCGATGTACATTGTGTTTCTTGGGGTGACAGAGGGATGGGGAGGAAAAGATTTTTATACTGCTATATTTTTTACTTTGTAGGGTGATGCGTTATAATTCTTAATTTCTTATAGCAGTATACCTATATGCAAGTAATATGCTTGTTGAGATTGTAAGGATCGATTTTTCACGACGTTAGTTCACAAACTGGAAACCTCACATAGATGAATTGATATTACTTTATATGTAACAAAATGTGGTGTGAATTTCAATATGAGACTCAGTTATGTTGAGTATGTTCAGGGTTTATATGCTGCATACATTGACTGCTAACTCTATACATCACTAACTACTCATGGCTAAATTATACTTTACATAGCTCGTACTAAATGCCGGGCTACCGGCAGCTATTAAGCTCCTGATACTTTAGCAATTACCCCTTTGGATTCTTAAGTTTGAGCCTCGTGTGTTAATAACTTTGGGATATCCATTTTCTGTCATACTGGTACGTATTTCCTTTCTTTTTCTCACCTAAGAGTAACATGTGGGTGTTTATATATGCATTATTTGGAATTTTAACCTTTTTCAGCATTCACTGTCCACAATTTGGGGCTCTCACTCACAACATTAGGAACATGCACAATCCCTTGCATGTGATCTAAAAGTTGCTGTCATTTTATGCTAAATGGATTTCTTGTTTTTATTTAAGTTACCTTAGCTTATATCATGGATACAAGGACGTTATGAGTTTTTACCGCATGTGTATATGTTTCAAATGGACTTTTACTTAGTCTTGGCCCTACGTTTTCTCTGACCTGTTTGGGAAAAATTGCAATGCAGAAAGCAGAGGCAGGAAACGGAAGAGTGAAACTCCAATTAAGGTGCACCATCATTTTGAATTTTAATGTGTATGGCACTGATTGTACACTTTGGTGTCTGATTTGCACTCTCATTTTAAGTAATATAGGGCACTAATTGAGCACCAGCAAATCTTTGAATTTCATTTAAAATGTGCATTAGCATAAATTGTCATTCAAATTAGTTGGAATGGAAATATGTAACTTTTATCTCATTTCCCCTGAGGGGTGAGATGAGGAGATGGTGCTTCTAAAGTCTTTTGGCTATATGGTATAATTTAATTGATTCGAGGTTTTGCTCACTGATAGGAAAAACCAGAGGTCCCTTCTGACAAGCTTGTCAGCATTCAGATTCCACCAACTCTAAGGAAGCAATTAGTTGATGATTGTGAATTTATCACCCATCTGGGCAAGGTAGTGCTATTCTTTTATATATATTAGTTTTATTTACAAAGTTGAACCCTTGTCTTAAGTCCTTTACAAGCAAGTTGATATAATTGTTACTCAACACAATTTTTCTTCAAACAGTAGAAATCTTTTTGTCATTTTGAAATTATTGGACCAGTATTTTTATTCTTATCGTTTTTTTTTCTGCAGCTTGTTAAACTTCCTCGCACCCCTAATGTGAATGACATAATGAAGAATTATTTTGATTACAGATTGAAGAAATGTGGCTTGTAAGTTCATGCTGAAGCACCCACCCTTAAGCATTATCTTTAAACATTTTCTGTTGGAAATCAGAGTGTATGGTGAATTATTTTTATTATTATTTCAGAATAATTTTTGTGGGAAATGGGTAGGTTGAGCAGTTTAGATGGTAGCTTTTGGTTTTTAACATGGTATTCAACACTACTACTACTACTACTACAAATAAAAGCCCCTGTTCTAGACACATTATAAATCATTACGCTTAGAAGTAGTCATTAAAAAGTGAGAATGGTCATTTTTTTTTTTTATTATTATGATATAGTTTTTTGTTGTTTAACCCTCAAAAATCATGACTAAGTAGCAAGTTCCATCAAGATTTGTTTATTTGCCCAAAAATCTGCCTGCTTATTTTCTTCTGTCTTTTTGGCAAATTGAATTATTTTCTTGATTTGTTCTGCACTTGACTTCTGGGGTGTTGTCTTTGTATTTTACTTACACTGCTCTTATTGTTACTGTTTATTACTCTTATGTTTGACGTAGGATATCAGATTCAGTTGAAGAAATTTTGAAAGGATTGTGTTGTTACTTTGATAAAGCACTGCCGGTGAAGCTTTTGTACAAGAATGAGCGTCAACAGTACCAAGAAGCATGTCCTGATAATACCACTCCTTCCACTGTATATGGTGCTGAGCATTTGTTACGTCTATTTGGTATGCTCATCATCTGTGCTAGAGAAGCTTATCAATTATTTTGAATTATACATTTGTTGTCTTTGCAACGTGAGTTAAACAGAAAGGTATTATATTATGACCAATTATTTGGCCATCTGGCATGACTCCTGGAATCTTGACTCACTTTCTACACCAGTTTGTAATGGAAACTTTCAAACATAGCCTTGCATTGCATAAGGGTTTATCATATTATCTCAGTTCTTATAAGTTTGCATTTTCCAAAACTTTATTATTAGAGGTACTAACTAATGATATGGGTTTCTAATGGCTGGTACGAATTTTCTAAATTTGAAGTTAAGTTGCCTGAGCTGTTGTCCCATGCTAGCATTGAAGAGGAGTCAATGACAGAACTCCAAGCCCAATTAGTTGACATTCTAAGGTATCATTGGTTTCTTCCTTGTTTGAAGTGAAATACTATATTTTCCTGGGGTTAACTAAGTATCCCTTTATGCTTCAGGTTCTTGCAAAGAAATCAGAGTACATATTTCCTTTCTACTTATCATGTCCCTGATGATATTGAGAACAGCACCAACAAACAAGGTGACTAGGGTTAGGGAGGGGAGGGGACTACGTAGGATTTATTGTGCATAATTCAGCAGAAATGCTGCCCTAATACGTGGCTGATCAAAATTATACTGTTGTTATATTATATTCACTGCTGCTCTGTCTTGTAAAACCCAAAGTTTCAGGGTAAAAGAAAGAGTAACACATACTGAAGGAATATGCATATGCTGCTGAGTGCTGACCCTCATTTGTAGATTCAGTGATTCTGAAATTTGTATTAGTGTAGGTACAATTATCTTTAGTATTCTCTTGTATTCCATTCTTTTACGGTCAATTTTTCACAACGCTTTAGATTTTAAATCCACATATTGTACTATGAAATATCTTCCATTTGAATTGATTTGGGTTATTAAAAATTAGTCCCAGCCAAATGGGAACTGCGAAGGGACAAGGGAGAGTGGAAAACTGATTTTTTTTTTGTTTTTGGGGTCATGGAGAGTGGAAAACTGGTTCAATGTTGTGTGGGCCATTGGCTGCGCCCGAGAACTCAAGACTTCAACAATTTAGACCAACGTCACCACTCACCAGGTTGGCTTATACTATTTTTTCTTATTAGTTGATTGTATCTGCAAATGTTGCTATAGCCTGTAACCTCAGAGCAAGATTTTCTTCCAACTTAAATCTTTTTATGCACCAAAGAAACAATTAATTGGACCTATCTTTGTCAATTTATTTTTGGATGCTTTTTATTAGTGAACTGGAACAGTACATAAAACATAAAAGTAACTTATCAACTAGAAATTTACTATTTAGTATATATTTACATAAGCAGGAAGATAGAAGAATGAGAATGTTTAGGATTGACTACAACATTTATTTATTATATGCAAGATGTTTTATCAACTTTAGATCATTTTGGCGTCTACATCCTATAGCTGTATATGAGTAAAATAATGATGGACCTAGTGATATATCTTTTGTGCGTATGTTTGAATTCCATATGTTATTTTCCCCAGTACACATCCCAATCTAATAGTATATAAATATAGAAATTGATAGTCCTTTACTAAAATAATACGAATGCACCTAAGACACCATTATTGTAACATGATCAAATGTTCAATTAATTTTATTTTATTTTTATAAGTAACGTGTTCTATTAATTGTTTTTGTATATTAATATAAAAAATCTAAACCCTCCACAGCTGCTTAATGTATTTTTGGTGATTGTATAATTACAACCGTACCCTTTCTTCGAACAAATTCATTTTCCATGGTATTTCAACAAGAAAAACTGAAAAAGTCTTCTGGGAATGTCACAGTCTTGCTGATGCGGAATAATACGGCTGAATTATTTATCTTTAAATATTCAATATAGCTAAGATGTCAACGTACAACAATTCTCGTAATTAAATTAAATAATGCAACTGATGATGATCACTTATGACACCTGCATAAATTTGTTCTGTATATATATCAATCTTGGTGCTTCAATGTTGATCAGCCCAATTAAACACACTAACCAGCGTCCAATGGCTATCATCAATATATCAACATTAATATTTTTTCTCCTTTGTTTAGTATTGTCGATAAAGCTTTCATGTTCAACAAGAAACCATAGCATTCTAATCCAAGGTTCATCAATGTCAGTAGATAAACCAAACGACGTTATAGTGTCACCCAAGGGCACCTTTTCTGCTGGCTTCTACGCGATTGGCGAAAACGCTTATTGCTTTGGCGTTTGGTTTTCCCGAAACCCTACTCTTGTATGGATGGCAAATCGTGACGAACCAGTCAACGGAAAGAAATCAAAGCTCTCCCTACTCGCCAATGGTAACCTTGTTCTAGTGGATGCCGATAATTCCCATGTTTGGTCAACAGACACCGTTTCATCGCCGTCTTCTACCGTGCATTTGGTTCTGTATGACACCGGCAACCTTGTTCTAACGGAGGAGATGAACAGCACCGTGTTGTGGCAAAGCTTTGATTTCCCTACGGATACTCTTCTTCCTGAGCAAGTGTTCGCCCGATTTACCAAAGTAATCTCTTCGAAAAGCCAGACAAACAAGTCCACTGGTTTGTACACGTTGTTTTTCGACAACGATAACGTTCTTCGTCTTGTTTACAATGGCCCCGAAGTTTCAGGGATCTACTGGCCAGATCCTTGGAATCTGAACTGGGCCAACTTCAGGAGTAGTTACAACAGCAGCAGAGTTGCAGTCTTGGACACTCTTGGCACCTTCATTTCCTCAGATAATTTCACTTTCACCACTTCCGATCACGGTTCCGTCATCCAGCGAAGGTTGACCCTTGATCCCAATGGAAACCTTCGTGTTTATAGCCGTAGCAGTGATCAAGGTGACTGGTATGTTTCCTGGCAAGCTTATGCAAGACCATGCAGGATCCATGGCGTTTGTGGGCCCAATAGTTTGTGCACTTACCATACTGATTCTTCCATTAAATGCTCTTGCCTTCCCGGTCATAAGATGAAGTATTCAAATGATTGGTCTTATGGCTGCGAACCCAAATTTTCTCTATCTTGCAAGAACAATGAAAGTGCGTCGTCGTCACAGTTCTTATCTATAAGCAACGTGGAGTTGTATGGCTATGATTATGGACTCATGACAAATTACACATTAGATCAGTGTAAAGAGTTCTGCCTCCAACTATGCGATTGCAAAGGCGTTCAGTACACTTATAACAAGGCCTCTGGTACCAACAATTGTTTTGTCAAGGTTCAGTTGCGGAATGCATATCGCATCCCATATTTTGATGCTGAATTTCTTTTGAAACTGCCAGTCAATAGTACCTATTCTTTTCAAGATGATCAAGTTTCAATCGTTGATAGACACAACAATCTTGATTGTCCTGTGGGTGCAGAAACAATACAACTTGAGAGGATTTATATCAAAGGGCAGGTGAGCAGATATGTTAAGTTCTTGTTATGGTTCGCCGGAGGAGTTGGGATATTTGAAATGCTGTGCATATTTGTGGTTTGGTACTTTTTGGTAAGGTTTAGGGTGCATTCTGGTGCAGATGAACGAGTGTATGACTTAGGCTTTGCAGGGTTTAGGAGATTCAGTTACTCTGAACTGAAACAAGCCACCAAAGGGTTTAGCCAAGAGATTGGAAAGGGTGCATGGGGGATTGTATACAAAGGTGTACTCTCTGATGGAAGAGTGGTGGCCGTGAAGAGACTCATGGAAGCGAATCAAGGAGAAGAGGAGTTCCTTGCTGAAGTGAGAAGCATTGGAAGGCTCAATCACATGAACTTGATTGAGATGTGGGGATACTGTGCTGAAGGGAAACACAGGCTCCTGGTTTATGAGCACATGGAGCATGGTTCTCTTGCCGAGAATCTTAGGACAAATAGATTATTGGATTGGTCCAAAAGGTTTGAGATTGCGTTGGGTACAGCCAAAGGTTTGTCTTATCTTCATGATGAGTGTTTGGATTGGATTTTGCATTGTGATGTAAAGCCACAGAACATTCTTCTTGATTCTAATTTTCAACCAAAGGTAGCTGATTTTGGATTGTCCAAGTTGCTTAAAAGAAGTGACACTAATAAGTACCCTAGCTTTTCCAAGATACGAGGAACAAGAGGATACATGGCTCCTGAGTGGGTTTTGAACCTCCCAATAACCTCCAAGGTTGATGTTTATAGCTATGGAATTGTTGTGTTGGAAATGTTCACTGGAAAGAGCGCAACCAAGAACCTTGGGATTAGTAGTGATGGAGTAGAGAATAATCAACATATGTACCTGGTTGCATGGCTGAGAGAGAAACAAAATAAGGGATTTCGTTGTGGTTGGGTTAGTGAAATCTTAGACCCCACCATAGAAGGTGATTATGATGAAAATAAGTTGGAAGCTTTGGCTAGAGTTGCTTTGCAATGTGTAGAGGATGAGAGGGACAAAAGACCCACCATGAGCCAAGTGGTAGAGATGCTTCAGAAATCTTTACAATAATCGGTGACATTCATTGTTATCAGTGTATCTATGTGCTTGTTTTGTTTATGTAGCTGAATAATTCTCCTTATAGTTCGGTGTTGATGTGTTTTCTCCTAGAAAATCTCTCTGTTCTATGTAATATGAATAATGAATGTAGTTGCTTGCATACCCCACATATAATATCTTGTGTATGATTGTATTTTCTTTTAATGTAATTTAAAAGTTGTTTTGAATGATTTCTTCATCATAATTTTTATGTTTTGAGTGTATTTCATCCACTCAAGAAGCCTTATTTTTATTAAAATTCCACGGTTTCCATGTGATTGTAGGTAAGAATTTAATGTCATGAGCATTTTTCTATTAAGTTTCTTGAATTTAGTTGTTCCATGTTGACTTTGGAAAACAGATAGTTCCCATGGAGATCCATGCAGATAATTCTCAGCATTGAATTATTGCGTTAAGTTTTCAATTTTTCTCTTATACACTATAGTTAATAAATCTCAACTTATTTTCCAGTCGATTACTTCATGATTTTGTTACTCAGTGAATAGATAGTGAGATGATATCTCTCTTATTAATTTTAGTCATTTACTGTTAATTTATTTCCATGATTGATGTTGTATAGACACTTTTCTTTTTTTTTGGACGTGATGTGTATAGACACTTAATTTGATAAAGGAAATAATGACATGAGTCTGGTTTGATGACTCAGTATTTGGTCTCTTAACTAAAATATTAGGAGTTTAAATTTTACTTTAGATATGAAAAATATTTCACAGTCCATCGTTTGTTTTTTAAGTAAATAACTTAAAACAATATATATATTCTTATTTCAAATCCTAGTCTATAAAATGGAAAACATCTTCCTTTTATGAGATTGTAACCAAATAAAGTCTAATTTAATTTAACAGATTTTTGGCAACATAACCTTCAGTTTTTATTTTTTATTTTCTACATTGCCAGCCCAATAGAAGCAATAGATGGGCTTGTTAGAGTGAAGAGGCCTAGATATGTGTTTGGTACAATGAATCGGCATAATACCCCAAAAGGCCTGAATCCTACAGAAGTTCACTACTTCCGTCCAACAAAAAGAAAAATAGGAGCATGTTCAGTCTTTAAAGCAGAACTTTGGGCATTTATGACGGGCTCAATATCACTTGGGATCTAGGTATGAGACAGGTTGAAATTGAAACTGGACTCTAAAGCGGTTGTGGATACTCTTAATGCCCCTTCATGAAAGAAAATCCTACAAAAGAAAGCTACCTAACCAAGTCCAAAACAAGAAAACGAAAGCTACCCTAACAAAGAAAATGAAACCTATCCCAAAAAAAAAAAAAAGAAAGAAAATGGAACCTATCCAAAAACAAAAAACTATATGTTGTTCGGATATTAAAAAAAATGAGATGAAGGTGTTAAAAAAATTAAAAAAAATGAAGACGTGTTTGATCAAAAGCATTTTGTGACCATACAACAACCTATTGACCAGCGACAAATCCTTAAATGAAATTTAATATCGCGGCGAATTAGTCCTTGACCTATCGGATTGGGGGATACCGTAGAAAAAAAAAAGCATTTTGTGACCTTTTAAATTGAATTTGAATAAAACTACAAATTTATTAATTATTAATTATGATATTTTGAATTTTTTATCTGTCTTCATTGGAATTTCAAAAACTCGGTTGTTTGAATCTACAAATTAAGAGTTTGGGATATCCATCATGAAAGTCCAAAAAATCAGAAAATCAAAACATCAAGAAAACTTCACTTTGACATTCAAGAAATTAAATTATCAACTCTTGGTCTTGAAACCGCATTATATGAAAATATAATTAAAAAATATCCAACTCCAAAACTCACAAATCAAGGTAATAACTTATAATTGATAGAATTTATGATTAGAATTTGAATTTTATATAATTTGACGTCAAAATTTTAACAAGTTGGCACTTGTGATGCACTAAAGCTCGGAACTTAATGTCTTAATCTCGAGTTCAAAGTGAATTTGTTCTAAACTATTTCTCCAAGTCCAATACTAAGAGGAGAGTTCAAGAATATCCAAAGTCTCAAGGACTCTCTTTGAGGATTGAGGGTTTTCATGGATTTTAAAAAAGACATTACCCAAAAAAAAAAAAAATTCTCATCATTCAACTTAATCCCTAATAACTAAGCTTTACGAGTTTGATAACTATATTGTAACCACCAATCCACCATTCTTTTCTTAAAGTGATATAATGATTAAAGCGTCCATAAAAGGAACAAAAAAAAAAAAGCAACTCTCTATATCCTATACTCAACTTAGCCTAAAAGGTAATTTATGGCTTCATAGTCACATAAAGAAATGAGCTCATAATACACTATAACAAAAATTATTTTTAGTGGCAAATTTTTAGTGATAATAACATAATAATCACTATATGTCTTATTTAATTTATATTTTTGCGACAATTATATATTTATCGTTACTACTATATATTATAACAACAATTATATACTTTTTGTAGTTATTAAAAAGTTTTTTACCAACAAAACATAAGATAGTTAATGTCTAATTACCAATATATATTAGTGACTATTTTTATTGTCGCTAAAAGCAAAATATTAACTGCAAGAAGTTATTTTTCTAATAGTGATGATATTATAACCCTTGATATATGCACTATTATAAATATATACATTTAAGTATAATTTCTAATTTAGTATCTCTCAAGATCCATGCTAATTTGAGTGTCGAAATCTTTGCAAGTACATTTTTATCTTTGGAATGATAAACTCAGAACACTAGTAACTCAAAATAAGATAATAATGCTAATTTCGTATCTCTAACCTACTTTTTATTATTTTCTTCATGAAATTTTTCAACTCGAAAAGTTTACAAAATGCTTTTGAATATTGTTCATTACTTCAAATTTCAACACATATACAAAATTCAGTCAAAGGTTCAAAGCCTAAAATAAAAAATATAAATTTACATAAAAATAACAAGGACACATGAGTCAACACTTTTTAATTTTTATATTGGAGCGAGAGACATAATTAACAGTCTTATTTAGGGTCAGAAGTGTTTGACAAAGGTGAAAAACCGTGCTACATAGCTCACCAAAAAATTGACCATCCAATTTGAGAGAAGACAAGATCGGACTGTTCAAATTGTGCTTGGAAGTCGGACCGTTCGATTTGATGGCAACGGGGATATGTCACGCATGCATCAGTTGTTCCTTTCTCTTATACATATCTATCCACAACCAAATTGAAAGAACTCATTGACATCCCTTCAATGAAATATCACTTCAGAAGGCCATTTGAGTGGTAAAAAAATTTGCTTTTGAAGAGAGTCAACCACCAACACACACAAACAATCGTACCCTCCATTTTTTGAAAAAAAAATTCATTACAACTGATTCGTTCCTATAAACTCAACAACAACCTATAACTCGCTGACTAAGTCAAAATATAAAACGACTACCAAATCTTCACTTACCAACTACTCTTATAAGTCGGCAGTCAATAACAGACAGAGAGCGGGAGAAAATTCCTAATTATTCAACTATATATCAAGCCACTGGAGGTGAACAAGAAAGAGACTGGATTTGGATATAATCAGAGAAGTGCTAATAATTATTTTTCATTTATTGACTTGAGCATTAGAGTCCTTTTTGCAGGTATCATGCTCGCCAGATATTCAACAAAGCTCGGAGCACGTTAAGGATAGAAAGACAAGCGATTCTCTCAAATTCGAGATATAACTCAGGGGCTCCATGCAGCACGAAAGATTTGATACCCATCGTGGAGCCAAACTTTAATACCTCACTATTATCTGTTTTATTGGTTCTTAACCCTATATTGCAGGATTTGAACTATAGCGGAAGAACCAACAAATCCTCCAACCCAAGACGATTTGATGGCTTTAAATGCAAAACTACATGCCGAGGTTTAGAGAATGGATGAATTACAAAATCAAAAGCAAAATGCCCAGAATGATGGAGAAGATCTGAAGAATGTTGAGAACAGAAATAGCCATGATGATCATAATATGGAGGATCATAAGGAAGTAAAAATAATCTAAATGAAGTCCAAAAAGCGAACAAATCCATTCTCAAAAAAGATCATGGACTATTAGATGTCTAAAAATGTTACCTTATCTACAACTTTGAAGCCTTATGAGGGTTTCGGCGACCCTAGTGTTCACATCACAAAATTCCACTTGATGATGTTTTTAAACGGTGCATTTGACCCTATAATTTGTCGTTCTTTTTCTACTTTTTTAGATGGTGCTGCCTTAGTTTGATTTTCTTTGTCTGTAGGTTTTGTATCAAGTTTTGACGAGCTCACTGATATGTTCATCAACAATTTTGCGACGTCCAAGATATACGTCCATGATTCTGACTACCTCAGCACTATCAAATAGGAACAACATGAAAGCCTCAAACTAGATGATGAGGTTGCTAAAGTTGCAATGGAGATCCATAACCTCAACCCAAATGTTCATCTGCATGCTCTAAAAAGCTGTCTTCGGCCAAGGAAGTTCCAAGAAATAATTGTTGTGGCCAAACTTGAGACTTTGGATGAGTTTCGCAAAAAAGGCAGTTGGACAGATTGAGATAGAGGAATTGTAATAAGCTCAGAAGGTCAAAAGACAAGTTCAACCTAGAGGCGAGGATAAGCATGGCAAGCACCAAGGTGGTCGGGATGATAAAAAGTTGTTCAAATTAACACCTCGGTTTGACTCTTACACGCAATTTAATTAAAAGAGGGAAGAGATTATCAAAGAGATCCTCCATGCAAAGATTATCAAACCACTAAGAAAGGTAGGAACATACCAAGTTAGACCAGAAGTATGTAGACAATACTAAACATTGTGCTTTCCACCAGAAATTCGGAAATACCATCGATGACTGTGTGATAGCTAAAGACTTGCTTGAGCGATTAGCTCAGCAAGGGATGTTGGACAAATATGTAGTTGAATGGTCAACAAATTGGCACTACACGTAAGCTCTCATGGAGGGCATTAGGAAAATAATACAGGAGCCAAAGACAATGGCCTCAACCAACTCAACCTAGAGGTATAATTAATTGTATTTCAAGTGGATTCGCAGGAGTCGAACTTACAAGCTTGACCCATTGAATAGAAAAAGTGCAACATGGGACCTGAGAAGAAGGAGACATCTCTTGCAGAAACACAAAAACTGCTTGCTACCGGGTTTATTCGAGAAATTCGATTAACAACATGGTTATCTAACGTCGTTATGGTAAAAAAGAGCTCGAAAAAGTGGTGAATGTGTGTTGACTTTACAAACCTCAACAAGTCCTACCTTATAGACACATACCACTGCCATGCATAGACAGGCTGGCACTACAAGAAAAATACCCATTCAGGTACACTTGAAAAGTGTAGTCAAAAATGTAAAAAAGTGATGCCTTAGGCAAAGGCTACGCTTTTTAGGCTTCAGAGACGCTTTTGTAGGGGATGCCTATACCAGTGTTGCCTATTCTCAAAGGCTACACTTTTCTGTATCAAAGGCTACGCTTCTGGCCTTTGAGAATAGGGTACGCTTTTTAAGTGATGCTGTTTAGGACCAAAGGCTACGCTTTTCAGCACTAGTGGTTACCAGAGTTCAAAAGAATAGGCTACACTTTTCAGGACTACTGCATCACTTTATAAACGTAACAAGTAGTATACCTATAGCTACTCTATATAAGTGTAGCCTTTTGTCCCTCATTTTTTTTAAATTTCTGTTTATATATATATATATATATATATATATATATATATATATATATATATATATATAAACAGTAATTTCTAATAATATTTTTATTTAAATCTAATATTTGAAAATATATATATAATTATATATATAATGCTATATTTTTAATTAAATTAGTTAATTATTATAAAATAAAAATAAACAAATACATATATATATATATATATATATATATATATATATATATATATATATATATATATATATATATATATACAATAATCTTTATTGTAATAAAAATTATCCTGAAACAAAATATATTTATATAATGAATATATAATATTGAGATGATTGTAATTTGAAGTATTCATACATCTCACACTAGAATAAGTATACTCATATAAATCAAAATATGCATGAAACCGCACACTTAGAGTTTACTACTAATAAACTAGAAAAAACCAAAATATTATATCATTCAAATGTATCTTCTAATAAAAGACATCATCATCAACCATACATCTTTCAATTTCCAACACTAGCTCCATCTTTGCTAATAAACCATCATGATAGGCATCTCAATCTTCACTCACATCTTCAGAATTAGCCTGCATAATTATATAGAAAAATAATTATGTTTTGAAAAAGTACAAGAAAAAAAAAATTAGCATATTAAAAACTAAAAATTTTCAAATTATTGGAACATAGAAACTAAAAACTAAAAACTGTATACCCTTTTGCTTAAAACAACAATCACATTCAAGGGGATACTATAAGTCATCATAAAGGACATAAAAAATCGAATCATAACACAACTTCATACTAAATGAGAAGTAAAATCAGAAACTCAAATGCATTGTGCAAGTGACAAGCAATAGCATTTTTCTTCCTTTTTGGTTTTAACATTATAAGAAGCTCAAACTTTGTCCCGGAGGCACCAAAACAGGGTATCCAATAGTATATTAACACAACAATGATCTCGGAGCAACACAAAAGCACAACAGAAGCCACAAATATTGGTCCACTCTAATAACAATAATAATAAAATAACATAATGAAAAAACAAAACCGGAGAAACCAAATCACAGCTCCTTAAATTTAAAATCAAATTAAAAAGATTTGGCAGCCTCCTAAGTTCTAACAAATACAAATTTTAAACTCAACGGCAGATATTCAGAATCCTAATTATCAATTAACAATATATAAACAAATATTATGGAATAAGAAAGAACTTCTCATACCATATCTATGTTTGGAATATGAGTTGATCCATGAGCGCTATTCGCATCAATTGGAGAGTGTTGGGCGTTTTGTAACAAAGCCTCAATCTCTTCCGGCCTCATTCCAGGTTCAGATCGCTGAACTAGTAACTTAATCATGTTTCGCAATCCATAAAGCTCAGCCTCTTGGTGTTGCTGTTTGGCATCTTGGTGCTGCTGTTTGGCCTTCATGTCTCCAAGTTCAGCTTTCAAAGATGTGACTTGCTCTTGGTGCTGTTGCTTGAGTTCAGAAATTTCTGCATGCTTTTTTAAATCACTTCGTGTAATAGATCTTCCATAGCACCTAACCCGACCTGGTAGGTCTTTCCAAATAAAGACTCAAAAGCTTCCTCATCTGTTTCACCAGCAGCTTGCCAGTTTTGGAAGTCTTCCTGATTAGAAGAAACATTTAAAATAGAATTAGTAACTATATCCCAAATTTGATTTATAATCATTAATAATTAAATGAACTCTCATACAATTGCATCTTGTGTTTCCTGATCAACTTCCTTCCTTTTCCGACTTGTTCGAGTAGCAATAAACATTTCAAACCTTTTTGGTTCATCAATTGTTTCCTTTGTCGCGCGCTACAAAATAAAGCCTTAAATAAGTAAGACTATAACAACATAACTAAAATTAACTAAACAAATGCCAGCACGAATATTAAATAAGCATACCAGAGCCACTCGTACTCTTCCAAAATTAATTGGCCCCATGCGATGTGGAAACTTTTGGTGTTCTTTGTGTTTCTTATTCTTTTCACTCATTGACTATAATTGAATAAAAAGTTAGCACATAGAAACAAAGAACAATATAATTAAATTTTGCTTCAATAAACAAAATTACACCATACAGAATAGCAGTAGATATAATTGCACAAAATAAAATTCCAGAAAATAAAATTGCACAAAACAGAACAGAAAATAGAATTGCAGCAAATCAGAATCACAGCAAAAATAGAATAGCAGTCTAATTACGCCCAACTTAATTACCTGCTGCTTCCAAGTCCAAAATAAATTTAATTCAGCAAAAATAGAATAGCAGTCTAAAGCTTTAGGGTAGAATATGTGTTTGTACAGCATGAGAGAGGACAGATTCCCACATTATCAATCCAATTTTCATTATTTTTCTTATGTCTTAACAAACAGTAATATATTTGCAATTATATTACCAACTATTTTACCTAGATTGTAGGATGACTCCAATAATAGATCAATTTTATGAAATGACCTTCTGGTACTTGTGTCGGTCGATTTTTCACCATATCTTCGATAGTATCAAAGGGAACAAAGTGCTTCTGCTTAATCTTTCCCTTGAACCGCTTCCAAGCATCCCGAATTGCTTGGATCACCCACTTTTCTCCACTATCTGGGAGGATAAACTTGGTCTGCATGATATCAACATTGTTATATGCACCTTCCTATATTTAAAAAAAATCGACATTCAATAATAATAGAAAAGTCTTACGTTAACGTAGTTCCACATAAATTTCTTAGCTTTAGGAGTTACAGCATGCCAACTAGTGTATAATAGACTAACAAATCTTTTATTTCTACCAATTGTGCCAACGAAACTAGTTAAATTAGACACACTTTGATCGGTGGGTCCTACTGGCTGTCCAATATCAAAAATAACT
The DNA here is from genome assembly GCF_003086295.3 of Arachis hypogaea. Lineage (NCBI taxonomy): Eukaryota > Viridiplantae > Streptophyta > Magnoliopsida > Fabales > Fabaceae > Arachis > Arachis hypogaea. Next base: position 18,677,075 of record NC_092043.1, read on the forward strand.
TCTTCTCGCTGTTCCATAGTTCTTGCATAAATCTCTTTGCAAGTTGTTTTTCTCCGAGTTTTCTTCTTCTTTGGCTCTCCTAGTTTCATGCATTAGGAAAAAAATTAGGGAGTAATTAGTGATGCCAATTGAAAAATTAAGCATTATGATTTGCAAAAGAATATAAAAAATTTGATAGAAATTTCTTACCTTCGTCATCATCAATGTCCTCCATCACATGTGAATAATAATTTTCATCAAGTGGTAAGTTATCTCCCACATCATCACTTAGTTCAGAGCTTAGTCCGTCAATTTCTACAACTATCCCATTTTCTTTTAAGAATTCATCAATAGTTGTAGCCCTTACCCTTGGCTTGCTCTTTTCCTTTCTTGATCCATCTTGCTCCGACATTAAATCCTCAGCTTGTGGGGTAGTGTTTGAACTAGGCAAAGTAGTGTCATCTTGTCTTTTTTGAGTCCTATCATGTGTGAATTGAATGATCTGCTGCTGCCCTTGGTTGACTGTAGGCTGAGTAGAATTTGCCCAACTCTGCTGTTGGCTTACACTTGTTGGCACACTATTATTCATACTACGAATTGCATCGAGCTTCCTTTTAAGTTCATCTGCACCCACCTTTATAAGCTTAGAATTATTCAAGCCTTGTGTTGACGGTTCACGTTGCACTTCATGCTTTTTTTTCTCAGCCATAGTCACAGTCAAGTGATGCTTTCTTTTTTTATTTTCTGGCTGTTGCGCAGGAAGGCTCGGCTGTACTTCCAAGGTTTTAGGCTTGAAATCAGTCCTTTTTCTTATTGTATCGAGTGTGCTTTGTAAATGAGTAAAATCTAGCTTTTTTGACGTAGAAGTCTTCACTCCTTTGGTTGCACTAAACTCTTTTTGACTTTTGACTACATCCAACCTTGGCATAGTTTCTTCCTTGTCATTAGGTGCTGCACCTTGCATCTCATATTGCTTGCGTTCATTTACAATCTTTTGTCTCTTGGCTTCAAATTGACGAAGCAAATTCTTACTTGATGTTGCTTTAAGATCAATAAATTCTTTATTCCTACACAAACAAATTAGTTAACTCGAGTTAATATAAGCGATAAAGTGATATATCCTATAAAAAACACTAACAACCTCAGAAATTAAAACAAAAACATGACTTACAAATAAAAAGGTGAAGAAAACTTAGTTATACATATGTACATATTAAGCAATAAATTAAATTGCTTAGGATGACCCATCAGAATCAGAATCTCCAATGAAATCTGCCTCATAGTCTTGGGCAGAAGTCACCTGGGGAACCGTTTTAATAACTGTAGGTCGTAGATCAATCCTCTCCAGAATAGGTTCACCATCATCAGCTGGTATATGGCAGGGCTCGTTATATGCTCGTTTTGTTCATTATAGAAGGTTTGACGGGCCTCAGACTTAGATTCGTCACTTGTTTTGAATAAGTCTCTTGGGACAGTTTCCATAACATAATGTTTGTTATGTTCATATGGATCTTTCACATAAAAACATTGATGTGCTTGAGATGCTAGTATGAAGGGTTCATTCTGGTAGCATTTCTTATTGAAGTGAACAAATGTAAGACCATATTTATCTCTCCCAACATCATACCACTCACACCGAAATAATACTACCTTAAAATGCCCAAAATAGTCTAATTCTACTATCTCAAACAGTCTGCCATAATAAGCTACAGTGTCTTGAATTGGACTTTTATCTTTAGCACTTGCAAAGCTTGAAGTTAAAGCAGTTAATGTGACACCACTATTTTGTGTTTTTCTCCTTGCCTCACGCTCCACAGTGTGAAACCTGTATCCATTAATTATATATCCAGAAAATTTTCTTGCAACAGAGCTTGGACCTCGTGATAATTCTTTTAGCCAAACAGGCACATCTGGATCCCTTGCCCGAGTTTCAAACCACTGCGAGAAGGTTTTACTGTGAACTTTTGCTTTTCTTCATTTCGTTCCTCGCTGATTGTTAACCTCATCCTCATGCTCTCTGTAATTAAAAATAGTTATGTTTGATCGACAAAAATCTAAATGCACTTGATTTAGTGAATAAACATAAGTTGTATTAAGTTACCTAACATAATCTGTGACTTCTTCACAATTGTGTAATACATACACATGGGCTTGAGCACTTGAAATGTCATCGAGATTAATTGGTTCTCCATTTCCCACGCCTAACGAACGACCTTTATTAGAAAACAACTTTGATGCACAACTTCGTCGTCATTAAGATCATCATCATTCCGAGGTCGCTTATTAAGTCTTGTTCGCACACCTTCATGCAAGTATCTTGAGCAGAAAGTTAGGCACTCTTAAGCTAGATATGCCTCCGCAATAGAACCTTCGGGGCGACTTTTGTTGCGTACATACGATTTTAATGTACACATGTACCTTTCTGGAGGATACATCCAACGAAACTACACTGGACCACCCAATCTCACCTCATTTGCTAAATGAATTGGAAGATGAACCATTATGTCAAAAAAACTAGGGGGAAAGATCCTCTCAAGGTGGCATAACGTTTCCACAATCTCTAACTCCAGTCAATCTATCTCTTCCAGTGTGATGAACTTTTTGCATAAGCGACGAAAAAAAGAACTTAGTCGAATCAACGGAATGGCCACATGATCTGGAAGGATGCTTTTAATCGGTATTAGTAGTAAATAGTGTAGCAAAAAATGAGCATCGTGGGTCTTATACCCAGAAACTTTTCTTTCTCCTAGATGTACACACCGTGATATATTAGAAGCATTACCATCAGGTAGCTTTGTTGTCTTCAAAACGCCACAAAAAATCGACTTCTCAGCAGCAGTCATAGAAAAGCATGCCTTTGCCAACTTTGTTCTCTTGCCATTATTCACCTCCTTTGGTTGAAGATTTTTCCAGATCCCCAAATCTTTTAAGTCATATCGAGCATTCAAATGGTCCTTTGTCTTGCCTGGGATATCCAAGAGAGTTCCAATTACACTATCAAGTAAGTTCTTCTCTATGTGCATGACATCTAAGTTGTGACGCAATGGGTTCTTGTGCCAGTAAGGCAATTCAAAGAAAATTGATCTTTTTTTCCAATTCCATGGGAAACTATTTGATGTAGTTTGCTTCTTCCCAAAAACATTTTCAACATTTTGTAGCATCTCAAAAATTTTCGTTCCTTCAATAACAGGTGGAGGGGGTCTTAATTCTTGTTTCCCATTAAAAGACCTTGTATTGGTTCTCCATGGATGATCCATGGGTAAAAAGACACGATGGTCCATATAAACTGTCTTCCGACTATGTTTTAGTTGTAGATAAGAGGTATTTTTGTTGCAACAAGGGCAAGCCAATTTTCCCTTTGTACTCCACCCGGACAACATAGCATATGCAGGAAAATTGTTGATTGTCCACAAAAGAGCTGCCCGCATTTGAAAGGTCTCATTCTTTGATGCATCATAAGTTTCGACCCCTATTTCCCACAACAACTTCAAGTCTTCTATCAATGGTTGTAGATACACATCAATATCTTTACCAGGTGATTGTGGCCCAGGAATAAGCAAAGAAAGCATACAATATTCAAGTTTCATGCACATCCACGGAGGCAAGTTGTATACCATTAACATCACAAGCCACGTGCTCCATGAAATGTTCATGCTACGAAATGGGTTGAACCCATCACTTAACAAGCCTAGTCTAATATTGCGTGATTCTTTTGCAAAGTCTTCATCCATTTCATCAAAGTTCTTCCATGCCAGGCCATCAGCAGGATGCTTTAACGTCCCATCTTTAAGGCGCTCCTCATCATGCCACCTCAGACTAGCTGCCGTCTTTGAGCACATAAATAATCTTTGAAGTCTTGGAATTATAGGAAAGTATCTTAAAGTCTTTGCAGGAATAGGACGACCTTTCTTGTGAGGTTGGTTCTCGCTATTATCACTAGAATTTTCGGTATATCGAGAAGTTCCACACACACGACATTGTTTTTCATCCTTTAGTTCTTTCCTATACAGGAGGCAATCATTTGGACAAGCATCGATTTTTTTATAATCTAGACCTAAATCTCTTATCATAGCCTTTGTCTTATGGAAAGATGAAGGTATGTTAATGTTAGGCATTGCCTCTTTCAATAGCTCAAGAAGGGAAGCGAAGGATGCATTGCTCCAACCGTGCAAACACTTTAATAAGTATAGACAGATGATAAAAGATAATGTAGAAAATTTCTTGGAACCCGGGTATAACTCTTGACTTGCCACATCTATTAAATTGTAAAACTTTTTAGCCTCCTCATTTTGGCCTACAGTAACACCATCAACGTGAGGCACATCTCCAAATGCATCATTAAGCAGTCCTTCGATGTCATCGCATGCACCTTCTTCATCATCCGTGTCATCATCAACCACCATTGGGATTGTCCATTCCCCGTGATTAATCCATGTTCTATATCCCTTAACAAATCCGTCAGCGACTAAATGGTCAAATACCACATCTCTTCTATACCACTCAATGTTACAACACCTCTTACAAGGACATTGAATTTGTTGTCCTTCTGGTTCTCCCTCAGAGTATGCAAAGTCTAAGAAACTAATAACACCATTGATATACTCTTCACTATACCTCGGTAGATCCATCCAATCCTTCGGCATATCACAAAACCTAACCGATAATTTATAAATTTTTTAGGAGGAAAATTTATAAGGGGTCGTAAAGTGAAGATAACAAGAATAGAGGAGGAAGGGTGTTATGAAATATAAGGGGAATGGGTAATGAAAAGGACTTTGATAGCCTTGTAGTTAGGTTGGGAAATAGTTCCTAATCTTAGAAGTAATTCTCTAAACATTTTACTGGAAACTCATTGAAGTAAAACAAATAAAGGAAAACAAAGAATTTATTGTGCATAAATATTAAGTTAAATTGCAACTTCAAAATTAACAAAACAATCGAGGTGGAGCTACACATGAATTAATAGTATAATCATAAAGTGAAAAGAAAAAGTATGTATTGTACCTTGCCATGACACGATCAACGTTTTGACAAAATTCACTTGGGAGTTTTAACCAAAAACTTCAATCTGTTTGTTACCAAATAAAATTCTAAGATATTAGAGTATAATCATATTTAGTCTTGATTTATTTTTATAAATTCTAAACTGGTATATTTAAAATGTAAGGAAAAAAAATTAAATAGTAAAAAATAGTAGAGCAACCTGTTGTTGTTACCATAAATAAAATAAAATAAAATAATATAACAAGCTAATATATATTGCAATTGGTTATTACAGTAGTTAACAAATTAAAATGAGTAAGTAATGAGTGTGTGCGCTCAATTTATTGAGAGAGACAAAGTGACTCAGCTGGTTGCCACCATTCTATTTTATTTGTTTTCTTATTTTAAAATTTTTAGTATTTGTCCGCTCCTCATAACCAAGTATGATTATGCTGCTAAACTTATAAAATAATTTTTTTTTTGGGTTAAACATTCCTCACTTTGCCTAAACAAGCACGGTTTAATTCCAACTCTCACAAAAGATAGTATACAAGTTAATTTTAAGTATACTTGGCATTAATTAGTAAATGCATGATTACAAAAATATTATTTATATATTAAAATTAATTATTATATATTTGTATATATATATTATTTAATTTTTTAATATATATTTTTATATTAATAATTAATTTAAATAGTGAATTTTAATGTTTTTTAAACATGGTTGACATGACTAATACGGCAAAATGTTATTAGCTAGTAGCTACAGTTAACAATCAATGCGGTTTTGGACTGGTCAGCAAAAGGTGCAATATTGATGTAACCGTGTAAGTGATATAGTTACAACATGCATATTGTGATGAATTGGTTATTACAATGGTTGACAAATTTCATATATATATACAGTTCCAACAAATGAATTTGCTATCTATATATATACATATGTATGAATCTTGAAAGGATAGAATTGAAAGAAAAAGAAACTATAAATTAGTACCAAGTCCATAAGGGAGACAGACAGAGACACAATGTTATATTATGATTTGTGAATTCATGAAATAATTTTAATTTAGGAAATAAAGTCAAGTCACAAGGGGCATTATTACAATTGCATCCAAAAATTTCACCACTGCACCTCTGCTATAATTAAACTAAAAACTCTTGATTTTAACTCCTCTTTTGCACTCATATAAAATCCCCAAATTCTACACCCTTGTTATTATTACCAAAAATTCATCTTTCATCCATTGACTAAAGCTAAAATAAGAGGACCAAAAGCCACCATTTTACACTCATCTCTAAAGTGGTTATTGTTGGTACCACAGAAAAAGAATTCAAATCCACCATAATGTTTTAACAGCTTTCACTACCTAATTCCCATATCAATTTAGAGTAACCATTTGTGTATTGGTATCTATGAAAATGGTTACATAATTCTTTTAATTAGATATTTATGGAGCAATTAGTGTAAATATAATATATCCACCCAAATCCAGGCATCCATATATTTTAAAATTATTCATTATAAGATAAGATGTAAGTTGAACAAATATGCATTATTTTAGCAATTATTAATGGTATTGTTCTTCTGGATCATAACAATTATTATAATGTAGATTCAGGTGGGAACTTAGGAACTAAAATCGTAATAACAATGTGAAGTTGTTCTTGTGTTATACTGAAAGATAATGTATATCAACAAGGAATTAAAATGAAAGTTGGCTTACGAACTATACATCACTCACCTGCGTAAACGGAATGAAACCCCAATCCCAAATTCACGAGTTCTCCTGCGCCACAACAATCCCAAATTCACGAGTTCTGCTGTGCCTAAACAATAACGGAATGAAACCCGCAAATTATAAGTTCTCCTGCGCCGCAACATTATCATGCATGTTCATCAATTCACAAATTCACAGTATATCAAAACCCCAAATAGCAACCCTAAAATCGGAACCCTACCCTCTCAGATTTTAGAAACTAAAAGAAGGTGAATACATACCTCCTTGACGATGGTGAGCGAATAAAGACAGGCTTTCAGTCGAGTGAAGAGTCTTCCTGATGTCAACGCCCAGCGAAGAGAACCGGCGTTAAAGATGAGTGGCAGCGTGGTAAGTGGTGAGTGGTGAGTGATGAAGGTGAGTGGTGGAGATGGTGACGCCGTGAGCGGTGACGCTGTGGGTGGTCTTCTCTGATTTGGGGGCAGGGTGATGATGAAGGGAATCGTAGCTAGATAGGGATCGCGCGCGAGTGTTATGTTTTCAGTGGCCAAGTTATTTTTTTTTGCCTAATAAGTGTCTGTACGCGTGAATGTATCATTTGGTGAAAGATGAAAAAAATTTACTAAGTGTTACTTAGTGGACATTTTACTTGAAATACATTAGGCAACACTTTTAAAATGCACCTGAAACATGACAAATAGGCTACACTTTAAAAGTGCTCTCTTTGGTGTAAAAAGTGAAGCCATAACTCTTAAGTTAAGGCTACGCTTTATAAGTGATCTTTATAATATCTAAGGCATCACTTTTCAAGTGATGCCACAAATGTGATTCCTATTCTCCTACAAAAAGGAAACACGGAGAAAAGCGTAGCCTATTCCTAGAATAGGCTACGCTTTTCAAATGTAGCTTAAAAAAAGTGTGGCTGAATGGGTGTTTTTCTTGTAGTGTGGTGGGTAATTCAGCAGGCTTTGCAACATTAAGTTTCATGGATGCCTATTCAGACTATAACCAGATTCTGATGGATCCCCTCGACCAAAACAAAACCACATTCATTATCGGCCATGGAAATTTTTGTTACAAGGTCATGCCATTTAGACTCAAAAATGCATGTGCCATTTATCAAAGGCTTATGGATAATGTCTTCCAAAAACAGATCGACAAAAATATGGAAGTGTACGTTGATGATATGGTCACAAAGACCTCAAATGGTGGCTTTTATTGCTCGGATCTCTATGAAACCATTACTCAACTCAGAAAATATAATATGCGTCTGAATCCTGAGAAGTGTGCTTTTCATGTGTAAGGTGGTAAATTCCTAAGTTTTATGTTAACCGTCCGAGGAATCAAGGCAAACCGTGATAAGTGTCGAGCTGTCCTTGAAATGAAGATCCCATCATCAATTAAGGAAGTACAACAACTCATTGGACGACTCACAGCACTATTCAGATTTCTCCCACAACTAGCTAACGAGTCATACAATTTTTTTTCAAACCTTGAGAAAACATTAAACTTTTGAATGGACCTCAGGTTGCGAGGAAACCTTCCAACAACTCAAACAACTACTTGCAAGCCTCCCAGTTTTACAAAGCCAATAGCAGGTAGTAGCATACATGTTTATTTTTCTGTTTCTATTAATTCTATTAGCTCTATCCTTGTCACAGAAACAGATTGAAAGCAACACCCAATTTACTTCGTCAGTAAAATCTTATAAAATGCTGAACTCAAATACCCGATGATGAAAAATTGGCGCTAGCTCTGCTCATCACAGCTCGGCGACTACGCTTTTAATTTCAAAGCCATGCTACCATGGTTAAAACCAAATACCCCTTGAAATAAGCACTAATGAGACTCAAGCTGGCAGGACGACTTATAAAGTGGTCTATCGAATTGTCTGAGTTCAATATCAGTATCAATAGAAGAGCACGGAAGTAAAAAATACTAGCCGACTTCATTGCAAAGTTCACAACATCAATACAACATCGAGACCCTTGAAATGGACACTTCACGTAGATGGAGCCTCCAACACAGATGGATGTGAAGCAGGGATTATTTTGACAAATGACGAAGGATATATCCTCGAGCATTCCCTCAAGTTCTCATTCTCGGTGAGTAATTACCAAGCCGAATATGAGGCCATATTAGCCGGCCTAAGGTTAGCATGTGAATTAAATATACATAATCTTTCAGTTCATTGTGTTTCCTTGTTAGTAGTACAGCAAATCACAAGCAACTACCAAGTCAGAGTTCCCCTGCTAGAGCAATACTAAATCTCGATAAAAGATTTACTTTTAAATTTCAAAAGTTTTGACATAACTCACATACCTAGAGAACCTAACAATAGAATTGATATTTTATCTAAATTGGCAACAACAAGAAAGAAAAAAACATGCTTCCACACTCCTACAACTAACCCTAGTTGAACCAAGTATCAACATTATGTCTATCTATATTATTTCACAGGATGTGGATTGGAGGACACCTTACATGAAATATCTTATAAAAAGGTCTTTCCCACCAAATATAGATAACATAAAGCTTTTTAAATGCCGAGTTATTTTCTTTACCCTCCTTGGCAACATTCTTTATTGTACCTCAATGATCCCTAACTTCTCCATTACAGAGAGTGGCATAAGATTTATGCCTGACCCTAGGTCACACAGAGCTTTTTCAAAGGTCATGGTGCCTATGGTACAGGGTATTAAGAATTTTTCAGGATCTTGTTTCTTTTGAGGTAGAGTTTGCTGAACCCATGTATCAAGTTCACTAATGAGCAAGGGAGGTTCACCTTCCCAAGTCTCATTACCAAATAACTTGGCATTCAGCTTTATGATGGCTCCTAGATATTGAGCAACTTGCTCTCCAGTCACATCTTCATCCTCCTCTGAGGAAGAATAGTCTTCAGAGCTCATGAATGGCAGAAGGAGATTTAGTGAAATCTTTATGGTCTCTATATGAGCCTCAGATTCCTTTAGGTCCTCAATAGGAAACTCCTTCTTGTTTGAGAGACGTCCCAGAAGGTCTTCCTCACTAGGATTTTCGTCCTTCTCCTCCCTTGTGCATTCGGCCATTTTGATTACATCAATGGCCTTGCACTCTCCTTTTGGATTTTCTTCTGTATTGCTTGGGAGAGTACTGGGAGGAGTTTCAGTGACTTTCTTACTCAGCTGGCCCACTTGTGCCTCCAAATTTCTGATGGAGGACCTTGTTTCACTCATGAAACTTAAAGTGGCCTTAGACAGATCAGATACTAAATTTGCTAAATTAGAGGGGCTCTGCTCAGAATTCTCTATCTGTTGCTGAGAAGATGATGGAAAAGGCTTGTTATTGCTTAGCCTGTTTCTTCCACCATTATTAAAGCCTTGTTGAGGCTTTTGTTGATCCTTCCATGAGAAATTTGGATGATTTCTCCATGATGAATTATAGGTGTTTCCATAAGGTTCACCCATGTAATTTACCTCTGCTATTGCAGGGTTCTCAGGATCATAAGCTTCTTCAGAAGCTGCCTCTTTAGTACTGTTGGATGCATTTTGTCATCCATTCAGACTTTGAGAAATCATGTTGACTTGCTGAGTCAACACTTTGTTCTGAGCCAATATGGCATTCAGAGCATCAATTTCAAGAACTCCCTTCCTCTGAGGCGTCCCATTATTCACGGAATTCCTCTCAGAAGTGTACATGAATTGGTTATTTGCAACCATGTCAATAAGTTCTTGAGCTTCTGCAGGCGTTTTCTTTAAGTGAATGGATCCACCTGCAGAATGGTCCAATGACATTTTGGAAAACTCAGATAGACCATAATAGAATATATCTAATATGGTCCATTCTGAAAACATGTCAGAAGGACACTTTTTGGTCATCTGCTTGTATCTTTCCCAAGCTTCATACAGGGATTCACCATCTTTTTGCTTGAAGGTCTGAACATCCACTCTAAGCTTGCTCAACATTTGAGGAGGAAAGAATTTATCCAAGAAGGCCGTGACCAGCTTATCCCAGGAGTCCAGGCTATCTTTAGGTTGTGAGTCCAACCATGTTCTTGCTCTGTCTCTTATAGCAAAAGGGAAAAGCATGAGCCTGTAGACATCAGGATCTACTCCATTTGTCTTAACAGTCTCACAAATATGCAAGAACTCAGTTAAAAATTGATAAGGATCTTCAGATGGAAGTCCATGAAACTTGCAGTTCTGTTGCATCAAAGCAACTAATTGAGGTTTCAGCTCAAAATTATTTGCTCCAATGGCAGGAATTGAGATGCTTCTCCCATCAAACTTGGACGTTGGTTTAGTAAAATCACCAAGCATCCTCTTTGCATTATTGTTGTTGGGTTCGGCTGCCATCTCCTTCTCTTGTTCGAAAATTTTAGAAAGGTTGCCTCTGGATTGTTGTAATTTAGCTTCTCTTAGTTTTCTCTTCAGAGTCCTTTCAGGTTCAGGATCAGCTTCAACAAGAGTGCCTTTTTCCTTATTCCTGCTCATATGAAAGAGAAGAGAAAAAGAAAAGGAAGAAGAATCCTCTATATCTGGACAAAGAGAATCCTTATTATTAGTAAAAGAGGAAAGGAATAAGAGTGGAGAATCCAATTACAAGGGTGAGGATAGAGGCAGTGATTTGGAGATGAAGAGAGGTGAAGAGAAGTGTTAGTAAATAAATAAATAAATAGAAGAAGAGAAGATAGAGAGAATTCGAAAATAATTTTGAAAAAGTAGTTAATGATTTTCGAAAATTAAAGATAAGATATAATTAAAATTAAAATTTAAAACAATTAAAAATAATTTTGAAAAAGAGATGAGATATTTTCAAAAATTAAAGAGGGAAAAGTAGTTAGGTGGTTTTGAAAAAGATAAGAAATAAACAAAAAGTCAAATAGTTAGTTGAAAAAGATATTAAAATCAAATTTGAAAAGATAAGAAGATAAGAAGTTAGATAAGATATTTTGAAATCAAATTTTTGAAAAAGATAAATTTTGAAAAAGATATGATAAAAAGATAAGATAAGAAGATATGATAAAAAAGATAGGGTTGAAAAAGATTTAATTTTTAAAATTAAAATTAATTACTTAACTAACAAGAAACTAAAAGATATGATTCTAGAATTTAAAGATTGAACCTTTCTTAACAAGAAAGTAACAAACTTCAAATTTTTGAATCAATCACATTAATTGTTAGTGTAATTTTGAAAATTTGAAATAAAATTAAGAAAAAGATTTTGAAGATAATTTAAAAATTTTCGAAATTAATAAGATAAAAATGAAAAAGATTTAATTTTTGAAAAAGATTTTGAAAAGATAAGATTTTTTTAAAATTGAAAATTTGACTTGACTTGTAAGAAACAACTAATTTTAAAATTTTTTGACTAAGTCAACTCAAATTTTCGAAAATTTGGAGAGAAATAAGGAAAAGATATTTTTATTTTTATTTTTTTTGAATTTTTAATGATGAGAGAGAAAAACAACAAAAATGACTCACAACATGAAAATTATGAATCAAAACTCATGATGCATGCAAGAACACTATGAGTGTTAAGATGAACACCAAGAACACTTTGAAGATCATGATGAACATCAAGAACATATTTTTGAAAAAATTTTTATGCAAAGAAAACATGCAAGACACCAAACTTAGAATTCTTTAATGCATGGACACTATGAATGCAAAAATGCATATGAAAAATAACATACAACACAAAACAAGAAAATATCAAGATCAAACAAGAAGACTTGTCAAGAACAACTTGAAGATCATGAAGAACACCATGAATGCATGAATTTTCGAAAAATGCAAGAAAATTTTTTTTAAAGCATGCAATTGACACCAAACTTAAAAATTGACTCAAGACTCAAACAAGAAACACAAAATATTTTTGGTTTTTATGATTTTCTAATTTTTTTCTATTTTCTTTTATTTTTTTCGAAAAACATATGGAAAAAGAAAATAGAAAATTCAAAATCTTTAAGAAGAATTCCAGGAATCTTTCAATGTGAGCCCAAAGCTCCAATCAAAGGGTTTGACAGGCTTAATAGCCAGTCAGCTTTAGGATGGAATTACATGCATTGTGGTGATTAGTTGAAGACCAATCCCATAGGAGTTTGGATATGGCTTTACAGCCAGCTAGGATTCAACATGTTACCATGAAACTCTAGAATTCATTCTTGAAAGTTTTAAAGCCATAGAATAATTTAAAAAAAAAATTTCAAAAATAATAATAATTTTTTTTTGGAAAAAATGAAAACAAAGAAAAATTTTGAAAAATTTTTGAAAACTTTTTGAAAAGAAAATTACCTAATCTGAGCAACAAGATGAACCGTCAGTTGTCCATACTCGAACAATCCCCGGCAACGGCGCCAAAAACTTGGTGGACGAAATTGTGATCATCAACAATGGCTTCAATAGTTTGGTAGCTCTCACACGTGAATTACACTTAGTCACAACTCCGCACAACTAACCAGCAAGTGCACTGGGTCGTCCAAGTAATACCTTACGTGAGTAAGGGTCGATCCCACAGAGATTGTTGGTATGAAGCAATCTATAGTCATCTTGTAAATCTCAGTCAAGCGGATAATAATTGGTTATGGGAAATATAAAGAGATACTTGCTTAAATAATAAAGGATAGAACTACTTATGTAAATTAATGGTGGGAATTTCTGATAAGCGTATGGAGATGCTTGTCCCTGTTGAATCTCTGCTTTCCTACTGCTTTCATCTAATCTTTCTTACTCCTTTCCATGGCAAGCTGTATGTAGGGCATCACCGTTGTCAATGGCTACATCCCATCCTCTCAGTGAAAATGGTCCAAATGCTCTGTCACAGCACGGCTAATCATCTGTCGGTTCTCAATCAGGCTGGAATAGAATCCCGTGATTCTTTTGCGTCTGTCACTAACGCCCAGCCTTCAGGAGTTTAAAGCTCGTCATAGTCATTCAATCCCGGAATCCTACTCGGAATACCACAGACAAGGTTAGACTTTCCGGATTCCCATGAATGCCGCCATCAATTCTAGCTTATACCACGAAGATTCTGATTAAGGAATCCAAGAGATATGCGCCCGGTCTAAGGTAGAACGGAAGTGGTTGTCAGTCACGCGCGTTCATAGGTGAGAATGATGATGAGTGTCACGGATCATCACATTCATCAAGTTGAAGTGCAACGAATACCTTAGAACAGGAATAAATCGAATTAAATAGAAAATAGTAGTAATTGCATTGAAACTTGAGGTACAACAGAGCTCCACATCCTTAATCTATGGTGTGTAGAAACTCTATCGTTGAAAATACATAAGTGAAAGAGGTTCAGGCATAGCCGAATGGCCAGCCCCCAAACGTGGTCACAAGACCGAATGATCCAAAAAAAGACTCTTAATAAACTAGTAAAAAGTTCTATTTATACTAAACTAGCTACTAGGGTTTACAAAGGTAAGTAATTGATGCATAAATTCACTTCCGGGGCCCACTTGGTGTGTGCTTGGGCTGAGCTTGATCTATCCACGAGATGAGGCTTCTCTTGGAGTTGAACGCCAAGTTGTAACATGTTTTGGGCGTTCAACTCTGGTTCGTGACGTGTTTCTGGCGTTTGACTCCAGAATGCAGCATGGAACTGGCGTTGAGCGCCAGTTTACGTCATCTAATCACGAATAAAGTATGAACTATTATATATTGCTGGAAAGCTCTGGATGTCTACTTTCCAACGCCATTGAGAGCGTGGCATTTGGAGTTTTGTAGCTCTAGAAAATCCATTTCGAGTGCAGGGAGGTCAGATTCCAACAGCATCAGCAGTCCTTTGTTAGCCTCCTATCAGAGTTTTGCTCAGGTCCCTCAATTTCAGCTAGAAAATACCTGAAATCACAGAAAAACACACAAACTCATAGTAAAGTCCAGAAATGTGAATTTAGCATAAAAACTAATGAAAACATCCCTAAAAGTAACTAGATCATGCTAAAAACTTCCTAAAAATAATGCCAAAAAGCGTATAAATTATCCGCTCATCACCCCCTTCTCTAAGCCTACCACAACCTTCAATTGCTATCAGAGCTAAGGTCTCAAGAATCAAGCTTAACCGCTTGGAGCAAAGATCTAATGGCGAACAACTTGGGCACAACCACAGTTGCCTAAACCCTCACTGAAGGCCAGTCAAACAACCGGCCACCTTTCTTCAACGGGAAGAACTACTCCTATTGGAAAGAAAGGATAAGGATTTTCATTCAATCCATTGACTACAACATATGGAAGATCGTTGTAAGCGGTCCAAAGATCCCAACAAAAACAAGTGCTGATGGAGTGGTAACTCCAAAAGAAAAAGCTGAATGGAATGAAGATGATAAGAAGAAGATAGAGCTGAATGCTAAAGCAATCAACCTTCTTCACTGTGCTATCAGCTTTGAAGAGTACCGGAAGGTGTCTAGATGCAAGACAGCCAAAGAAATCTGGAAAAAACTCCAGGTTACACACGAAGGCACTAAACAAGTCAAAGAAACGAGGATTGATATGCTGAGAAAAGAGTACGAGATATTTAGCATGAAGGATGGAGAAAGCATTGATGAAGCGTTTGAGAGATTCTCAATCATAATCAACAACCTTGATGCTATGGGTACAAACTATGCAGAACAAACCTTGGTGAGAAAACTCCTTAAAAGCCTCACAAAAGAGTGAAAAAACACTGCCACTGTCCTAACCGAGAGTAACAACATAAGTCCTATAACCTATGATGAGCTGGGAGAGAAACTCCTTGCCTATGAAGCCACACACACAAACACAGACTCAAAGAAAAAGGGAATAGCCCTCAAGTCACAAATAGAATCAAAAGAGAGTGAGTCTAGTGATGGTATTTCAGATGACGAGCTTTTGTTTTTTGCTAGGAGATTTAGAAGGATGATGAAGAGCAAGGGTGACAAACCCCATTTTGACGGGTTATCTTGTATTGATTTTTGGGGATTTTATAACCTTTTACCCACATTTATTCAATGAAATAGCATGGTTTTATAACTTCTCCTTTAATTGTGCTTAAGAGTGAAAACATGCTTTTTAGGTCTTAAAATGAATAAATTTAATTCACCTTGATTCCATTAGATGCCTTGATATGTTTGTTAAGTGATTTAAGGTTTAGGAGGCAAAGATTGGATCAAGGGAATGAAGAAAG
Organism: Arachis hypogaea; assembly: GCF_003086295.3. Classification (NCBI taxonomy): domain Eukaryota; kingdom Viridiplantae; phylum Streptophyta; class Magnoliopsida; order Fabales; family Fabaceae; genus Arachis; species Arachis hypogaea. The sequence goes on from NC_092043.1 coordinate 18,692,887, forward strand.
AAGCATGAAAAGTTGGAGAACTCATGAAGAAATGAAAGAACCGGAAAGCTGTCAAGCCGACCTCTTCGCAAAGGGCAAATACAAGGGTTCAAGTTCAAAGGAGCACAAGATAGACTTGAGCAAGGTGACGTGTCATCATTGCAAGGAGGCTGGACACTTCAAGTCAAACTGTCCAAAGCTCAAAAAGGAGGACAAAGGAAAGAAGGAAAGGAAGAGAGTACTCATGGAAGCTTGGGAGGATCTCGAGAATGACTCAAATGAAGAAGAAGAATCTGAAGGAGATAACAAAGACTGCTTCATGGCTGGAAACAACAATCTTGATGAAGTAAATTATTATGATTTGACCATTGAGGACTTGCATGCTATTATTGATGATCTTACCTTAAACACCTCAAAACTGCTTGACAAATACAATGAATGGAGATCTGAAAGAGATGTGTTAAGAGATGAAAATGAATTTTTTTTTAAAAAAAAAGTGAAGGAAACTGAATGTGCTTTGGACATCATTGAAGAAAACAGATTTCTAAAATATGAACTTGAAAAATTAAAAGGAAAGCACATTGTGAATCCTTCACATGAGTTAATTGCTGAAAATAAAAGATTAAATGATATGATTAAAAGGCTGACCGGTGACTTAGCAAAATTTGCTCAAGGTTCTAGTAACTTGGACAAATTACTTGCAAGTCAAAGACCATTGTTTGAAAAATCTGGTTTAGGCTACATAGCCAAGGAAGATGCAGTTTCTAATATTTCCTCTATAAAATTTGTGGCTTCTTCATCAAATACCAAAACCATACCAAACAAATCTGGTATTGAAAATACTCCAACACTTGAAGAAAAATTTGATGAAGTATACACAAGTGAAACTGAGCCTTCACCAAGAACTAAATCGAATTCAAACCGGCCAGGTTTGGGTTACATTTTGAAAAATGAGGCTGTTTTCAAGAAACCACCATTTTACAACAAAACCTCATATTCAAAAGATAAAAATATTTAAAGAAATTCTGGTGAAAATGCTTTTGTAAAGAGGAATAACTTTAATAAAAATCAGTTTGTCAAAAGAAATGCATCTCCTCCAAAAACCAAAAAATTTCAACACTTTAATCATTTCAAGCAATATAACTCACCTCAAGTTCCGCGAACACACGTCAGAAAATCATTGTGTCAATTGCAAGAAATTTGGTCACTCATATGTACAATGTTTCATTGAAAAAAGAGTTGGTGGAAACAAAGTTTACAATATTGTTTGTGATTTCAATGCACTTGGGCAACCAAGATAGATTAACTTCAAAGGATCCAAATTAATTTGGATACCTAAGGCTACTTGAAACTCATCATGCAGATTTGCCTAGCATCCAAGAACAAAAAGGACATGTGGTACATGGATAGTGGATGTTCAAGGCACATGACTGGAAGGTCAACCTACTTCATCAAACTAAATAAGTATGATGGAGGTTTTGTGACCTTTGGAGATGATGGTAAAGGTAAAATCATTGCTGTTGGAAAAGTAGGTAATGAGCAATCTACTTTCATTGATGATGTACTTTTGGTATGTGGTTTAAAGCACAATCTTTTGAGTATAAGTCAGCTGTGTGATTTAGGATATTTAGTTGTTTTCAAAAGGCTTGAATGCTGTGTTGTTAATGAAAAGACAAATGAAGTGATGTTTGTTGTCAAGCGTTTCAATAATATGTATGGACTTACTCTTGATGAACTAAAGGATAAAAAAGTAGCTTGTCTTCACTCTAAAGAATCTGAAAAGTGGTTATGGCATAAGAGATTGGGCCATGCAAGTATGTTTCAAATAAACAAACTTGTAAAGAAAGAATTAGTAAGAGGTCTCCCTTTGATAAAGTTTGACAAAGACATCACTTGTGATGCTTGCCAAATAGGAAAACAAACAAAAAGTTCTTTTAAACTAAAGGAAGACATCTCTACTAAAAGACCACTTGAGTTGCTACACATTGATTTATTTGGTCCAACAAGAACTCAAAGCCTAGGTGGTAAATATTATGGTTTAGTAATTGTGGATGACTATACTAGGTTTGGTTGGGTTTTATTTCTTGCACACAAAAATGAAGCTTTTTCAGCCTTTGAACCTTTTTGCAAGAAACTTCAAAATGAAAAGGATTTAAAAATATCTTCTATAAGAAGCGATCATGGAACTGAATTTGAAAATAATTTGTTTGAATCCTGTTGTGAGGAATTTGGAATATCTCACAACTTCTCTTGTCAAAGAACACCACAACAAAATGGTGTTGTGGAAAGAAGAAATAGAAGCATACAAGAGATGACAAGAGCTATGCTTTGTGAGAGTAATGTTTCAAAATTCCTTTGGGCTGAAGCGGTCAATACGGCTTGCCACATTTTGAATAGAACAATCATAAGGAAATTTTTGAAGAAAACCCCTTATGAACTTTGGAAAGGCTACCCACCAAACTTAGATAACTTGCACATCTTTGGATGCAAATGTTTTGTTTTAAATCACAAAGAAAATTTGGGTAAATTTGATCCAAAGACTTATGAGTGTTTGTTTGTAGGATATTCCACAACTAGTAAAGCATATAGGGTTTATCATCAAGATGCTAGAATTATTGAGGAGTCCATACATGTTACATTTTGTGATACTAACTTGGTGCAAAGCATTTTGGAAGATTGTGATGTAGGAAATCAAGCTCAAAAGGAGGATGAATTTGCTCAAAATCATGGAAAAAAAAATTCTGGACAAGCTGAACCAGAAACTGCAAATGCTGAAAATTCAAGAGACAATTCCATTTTGTCTCATGAATCTGAAGGAAATCCTGCAGCCAACAGTGCCCAGAATCCCTTAGTGACTGAATCTGCCTCCAAATCCACCAGACCTCGTGAGTGGAGATTCTTGAAGAATTATCCTGAGGAATTTGTCATTGGGGATGTCTCTCATGGAGTGCAAACAAGGTCTTCCACTAGAAAGGTAAATGAAGGATCCAACATTGCCCTTCTATCACAAATAGAGCCTCAAAACGTCAAGGAAGCACTTAGTGACCCTTCTTGGGTTAAAGCTATGGAGGATGAGCTTCTTGAGTTTGAAAAGAACCATGTATGGACTTTGGTTCCAAGGCCAAGTGAAAAGAAAGTGACCGGCACCAAGTGAATATTTCGAAACAAGTTGGGAGAAGATGGTAGCATTGCAAGAAACAAGGCAAGGCTAGTGGCTCAAGGATATGACCAAGAAGAAGGAATAGACTTTGATGAATCCTTCGCCCCTGTTGCCCGAATGCAAGCCATAAGACTTCTCTTAGCTTATGCTGCATTTGTGGTTTTAAATTATATCAAATGAATGTGAAATGTGCATTTTTGAATGGTGTGATAGATAGAGAAGTGTATGTGGAGCAGCCTCCTGGTTTTGAAAATAAAGAACATTCTAATCATGTTTTCAAATTGTCTAAAGCTCTCTATGGTTTAAGACAAGCTCCTAGAGCTTGGTATGAGAGACTTAGCTCTTTCCTTTTGAAAAATGGTTTTCAAAGAGGCACCACTGACACAACTCTATTCATCAAGAACTCTAATGATTCTTTTATTCTAGTCCAAATATATGTTGATGACATTATTTTTGGATCAGCAAATGAATCCCTTTGTTCTGAATTTGGAAAACTCATGACAAGTGAATTTGACATGAGTATGATGGGTGAACTTAATTTATTCCTTGGGCTGCAAATTAAACAAACTGAAAAAGGTATTTTCATTCATCAAGAAAAGTATGCCAAGGAATTAGTTAAGAAATTTGGTATGAAAAATGCCAAACCCATGGGAACACCCATGCATCCTAGTTCTAAGTTAGATAAGGGAGAAACTGAGAAAGATGTTGATGAGACTAGGTATAGAGGAATGATTGGTTCTCTTATGTACTTAACTTCCTCTAGACCCGATATTGTGCAAAGTGTTGGATTGTGTTCTAGGTTCCAATCCAAACCTAAAGAGTCACATCTTTCTGCAGTTAAAAGGATCATTAGATATGTTCATGGCATATCTAATTTTGGTCTTTGGTATCCTAAGATTGATTATTTTTCTGCAGTTGGTTATTGTGATGCAGATTTTGCTAGTGATAGAGTTGATAGAAGGAGCACTTCTGGTTTATGTTGCTTCCTTATAAAGTCCTTAAATGTTTGGTCAAGTAAGAAGCAACCAACAGTGGCCTTATCCACTGCAGAGGCTTAGTATATAGCTGCTTCTTCTTGTTGTTATAAGCTTTTATGGTTAAAAACACAGCTTGCTGATTACAAATTAAAGGCTGAAAATATTCCCTTGATGTGTGATAATATGAGTGCCATTAATATTTCTAAAAATCCAGTTTTGCACTCAAGGACTAAGCATATTGAAGTGAAATTTCATTCAATAAGAGAACATGTCCAAAAGGGGGATATTAGTATTCAATTTGTTAAATCTGAGGAGCAATTAGCAGATATTTTTACAAAACCATTAGCTGAGGATAGATTCTGTATGCTTAGGACTTGTCTAGGAATTTTGAGTTATGATTCTTTATTTGAAAATTGCTGATGTATTTGCTGGAGATTTTTGTCTCATAAACAGGTATGAGACAATTCTGGGCAGGTGATGAACGTCTCCATCAAGCCAGCGTGTTCTAAGCTTGTTTCAAATGAAAGATAATCTGGGCCAACTTCAAAATCAGATCTAGAGTGGTCCAATGTGTTTCTTTAAATCCAACTATCTCTGGGCCCATATATGAATGTTACATTTTTTTTTGTTGATGGGCTGTGTATTTTTTTTAAATTAACTTTTCATTCAATGTTTATAATCCAAAAAGATTTTTCAGTTTAATTTTTTGGTTTTTCAAAATTTAAAATTCATTTCCTGTTTTATTTTCAAATCAAATCAAATCTTTATTTTATGAGGTCAGGTCTTTTCATGTCATTTCAAAAGGTGATGCAGTTGCATGGTTTTGGAAAACCACTTTTGGGTACGGTTACCAACACTCCCTCTCTTCCCTCCATAACTTCTCCTCAAACCCTTCGGTTTCTTCCCTCTCACTCCACTGTCTCTCTTCCATCAAAAGCCTCAATCTAACCAAAATGAGGAAGAAAGTTATTGCTAAAAGAGCACCGCGTGAGAAAATCCATAAACTTCCAGGATATCCTAGACCATCAACTCGTTCTCAAGACACCACTTTTACTCCTTTACTCTCTCCTCCTACCTCTCCTCCTCGCACTACTCCAATGGCACGAACCAAAACTACACCAAGGTACCCTGCACCTGCCAAGCCGACACCACCACCGAAGGCCATAACTTCCAAGCCAGGCTCCTCAAAACCTGGTTCTGCAAAGCCTAGCTCATCCAAAGGCAAACGTTCGGCGACTGAAGAACCCATTCCCGAACCAACACAACCCAAATCCAGGTCTGTTCCAGTACGCTCACAAAGAGGTAACCCTCATCGCCCTCTCAAATCTGTTAGAGAACCAGACATTGATCTTTTTGCTCACAAATCACACTTCATGACATCTCACTCAGATTATAACCCCCATCGTTTCAAATCTACCATGAACCATGATTTTTATGAGGGAGTTATTCAGTATCGTACTCTATGTCCCTCTTTTCTTGCTGATTTACCAGATTTGATAAAGAAAGGTTTTTCTTTTGTTGAAAATTTGGAATTTTTAGACTGAAATCACCTTTTCAAAATCAAAAAACTGTATATCCTCAGTTAGTCAAAGAATTTTATGCAAACATGAGTTATCATGAAGGAAGTGTGCATTCTTATGTTAAGGGTAGAGACATTATCTTGAATAATGAAATTATCAGTGAATCCTTGAAGTACACTGATGTTGGGCCGTGTGCTTATACATCTGTGAAGTGGGATGAAGGTGTTGGTATCTCTTACCATGATGCTCTGGCTCACATTTGTGAATATGTTTCCTTAATTGATGGCATCACACCCACTCACAAAGCCCTAGGATATGAACGTGCTCAGTTGCATCGTATTGTCAACCACATCTTAATTCCATAAAGTGGTTCATATCAAAGGGTTTCTTACATAGACACACTTGTTTTGTATGCCCTAATCACGAAAACAGAAATCTCTTTTACCTATTTGATGGCTAGATACATGTTTGATTCTGTTAGAAGTATGAAAGATAAAGCACTACCTTATGGCATGTTTTTAACTTGCATATTTGAGACTTTTGGTGTTGACCTGTCAAATGAGGCTTATGAAAATAAACATTCATACCTAAAAGGGGGTGGTTCAGTGAAACAGCAAAAAGAACCAACTCGATCTGAGAGAGTGGTTCTAGATGATGATGATGAAGAGTACATCCCAGATGACTCTCCTCCTCCTTCCACTGAGGGTACTTCCATTTCTACTGGGAAGAAATCTGCTCTGCTGAATGTGGTCAAGGATGTCGCTCAAGAGTTTGTTTCCCAATCAAATCACTTGATTGCCATGAGCAAGGAACAAAGGAAGCTAGCTAGCAAGCATGAGAACTTCCTGAAGAAATCAAGAGATAGGGTGGCTGTGCTCATAACCTTCATTGATAACCTTCAAAATGATGAAGACATTGCCACTGATGTTGAAGAGGAAGTTGCTTCGGAGGGGGATGGTTTTGATGCCTAGAATTTGTCTCATAAAAAGTGCTGCAGCTGCTCTCTTTTTGTCTCATGAATTCTGTTTATTTTGCTATTATTTAACTGTTTTTATGTTGGATGACTGTAATAACTTTAAATACCTTTGTTAGTTTAGCTGAAACTTTGGACTGTGGCCTAACCGTTTCTTGCAGGACTCTTAATGTTGTTTTTGTGGATCTTGCTCATTATCCACCCTTGATGACAAAAGGGGGAGTAATAGTAGGATAGCATAAGCATTTTTTTGGGATTTTTGTCTAAATTGCTGCATTAAAACTTGACTTCACATGTTGAATTTTTATGCTAATATTAGCTTGATGTTGGGCTAATTTTGTGGTGCTGCTTATTTGATATCCCTTAAACAAGATAAATGTGCACAACTCTCTATTGTGTTATCTTTAAGTACAATGCAAAACAGGAATAAAGAAGAAAGCATAAATCCAGAGGGAGCTAATCTCGAAAAGGAAAGGGGGAGCAACACTAAAGCAAGAAACATCAAAGGGAAGTTTTCTAACTTTACCAAAAATTTTAATTCCTTTGATCATTACTTAATTATGTTTGTCATCAAGGGAGAGATTGTTGAGTTAAGAAATTAATTAATAGAATTGATGATGACAAACATTTGATTAGTGGGATAATCACCCAATTAGTTTTGATTATTTTTTATAAGTGATGCAGGCTAAAAACAAGTGTTGCAGCAGCCCAACATCAAACAAAAGATATCAGCTAATGGGTTGAATGGTAAGTGAAAAATAAAGACAAGCCCAAGTCATTCATCTCAAGCAAAATTCATCAAAGAAGCAAAGCAAGGCACCAACGGGTTGAAGTAGAGAAGAACCCGATCCAAGCCCGAAATTGATTTTCAATTTCCCACCATCTTGCCTTACCAGAAGCAACGTTCCTCTCCTCTCTAATCAAGTCACATCAAGGCTTCAGAAAAGTAAGAAAGAGAAAGAGAAAGAGCTTCTTCCATAAGCCTTTCACCGAAGAAGAGAGAAAGAGAAAGATTAAGTTAGAAAGGAAAATATCAAATCACCCAGATCAAACCAAATCTAGCTTTGATTAAAGGTAACCCATTTCCTCTTGCATGCATCAAATCTTCATCTCTACTTCCCAACACTCTGCTCTATCCGAAATGGGATACAAGAGAAAGAGGATTTATGTTCTTCTCTGCTGTGTATCTACGGTCTTAAACAAGACTTGGGGACCAAGTTAGTTTTCAAGAGCTCAGATCAAATTGACCATTGGAAGAATTCTATGGTTGCTGTTTTATGGCTTTCGACCAAGATGAGGAAGTCAGAAGGAGAGTTTCTATTCTGAGGATTATTGAGAAAAAGTGAATCTGTGGGTTGGTGAAGCTCAAGGCTCAAGGTGTTGACCTAGGAAGAAGAACCAAGCAACATGCAAGGAGATAAGAAGAAGCTTGCTGTTCATTCAGAGGTAAGGAGAGAAAACCAGAGAGTGAGAACATTGTTCTGTGAAGAAGTTCATCTACTTGGATAATGCTTTCTTTCAAAGAAGCATTCGGCCAATACTGATGAACTGCATCTGAGGTTTGCGAATCTGGTTTTGCACATAGCAAAGAGGCTGCTGATGAAATCAATCTCCTTCATGTCTTACTAATTGTAATGTACTTTTCTAAGTTTATCTTTCTGTAATTTCTTGAGAGAAAAGGCATTGTGAGAAAGCTTAAGAAAAAGCCATGAGTGAAAAAAGGCTGAAAGAAACACTTGAGAGAAAAGCCTAGAGTTATTTTCTGATTTCTTTAGGTTAGCTAAGTGTCTTGTATCTTGTACCTGTTTTTGGTATCCCTTTCTTAGTTGGGTCAGCACTAAGAGGAATAGTTAGGTATTAGCATAGCCAATGTCAAGTTAGGTTAGAACTTGAGTGTGAAAGGATTGGGTCAATCCTGTGAAATTGGTGTATGTAATACTGTTAACTATAGTGAAATTCTTCCATAATTGTGGAGGAAATTGGATGTAGGTTGCATAGCACAAGGCAACCGAACCAGGATACATGATGGTGTTAGATTTTCTCTTCTCTGCTGAGTTCTGTTTTCTGATATTCATGAGACAAAAATAAATTGTCTCATAAATTTCTGCTGCTGAGTTAAAACAGAATCAGAATTGTAATTTTGTTTAAAAGGGTCATAACAGCAACTTAAAAGGAAGGCATAGATTAAACCCCCCCCTTCTCTAAGCCTACCACAACCTTCACTATTCGACTAACAATTCAAATTTGTATAATTTCATCATTTTGGGGTTGCACAGTATTATCATCTACCCCTTCCTCCAAAACCTCATCGTCCACCAATTCGTCGTTCATGACCACCTTCGTGACATCCATTGCACTCACATCAGCCTTTGGCAACAAGGTCTTAATCTGCAAAACTGCGCGATCAAAGCCTTGTAAAAACACTTCGTATACCTCAGCTTCCTTGGTCGATAATGACATTTCAAGCTCTTTTACTTGTACCACCAACTTTTTCACTACCATAATAAACTTAACTGATCACATTACCTACTATCCAAAATAGTTTTTAAACACCAGCATAATTTCAAAGAGTATAAATTCCACCATTCGTATATATCAAAGCGTTTAACTACTACAAATCAACGGGCCAAATGGCCTTGACGTAATAACTAACACATCATGTCACATTAATGACAATAGTAATTCACAAAAGACATATTCTAAATTTTTTTTTCATAGCTATTTACTTCAACTCTCTCAAAAAGCCAACTGGACCTTGGGGGATATAACACCTCACCGAGTTATGTATTGTGTATAAAGCTCAACTGGCTTATTCGAACGAAACAGATTACCAAATCTCCACTATAACTCGACAACAACTTATATTCAGTGGCTAAATTAAAATCTAACACGACTACCAAATCTCTACTCACTAACTACTCTTATAAGTCAAAACTCAATAATAGACAGAGAGGGAAAGAAAAATCCTAATTATTCAACTATATATCAAGCTATTGAAGGCGAACAAAAAAAAATCTGGCTTTGAATTTAATCAGAGAAGTGATAATTAATTATTTTTTATTTATTGACTTGAGGGTCGGAATTTTTTTTTTTGGATATCATACTTGCCTTGTATTTAACAAGCTTAACATATTCAAGATAGAAGGACTTAAAGATGATATATAATTCAGGGACTCCAAACAATACAAAACAACAACTAAATTATATCTTCTGATTTACAGAATCAAAATTTTTTAAAAACATCCCCTCAAATCAAATTATCCGATTTATTAACACTCAATGTTTCACTTAAATACCTAGATATCGGATTGTCCAATTTTTTGACATATAATTAAAAAAAATTCAATTCAAACCCCATAATCACGGATAACATCCCATTTTGCAATACTAAGGAATAACACAATTCTTAATTCCATAACTTGAAAAATGAGCCGTGAGTCAAAGCAATGTATATAAACCACAGCCACAAAATTGTGCATAATAATAATAATAATAATAATAATAATAATAATAATAATAATAATAATAATAATAATAATAATGATAATAATAATAATAATAATAATAGCTAAGACTAATAGACCATTGTCGTATTGGACGGGCAATAATATACATGCATAGAGATCAGAAGTCAGATTATTGACAAAGAAAAAAAAAAAACCTCTCGAGAGTCTACAAGGTGCCAAGGTGGATGAAATGAATACACAATATTTTAATATTAAAATTAATTAATAAAACATAAAAAATTAATTTTTATATTATTAATACAGGCAAATTAATTTATATATATATATATATATATATATATATATATATATATTCGAAATCTAGTATGATATTTTAATTTTTAACAAATTTTAATTATTAAATTAATTTTAAATTTTTGTTTTGTTAAAAATTAATTTTTATATTATATTATTCTCTTTTATAGAGGCTTTTTATAAAAAAAATTAAAACATTAAATTTTTTATGTATTTTATTAAATAAAAGTGATTTATTTAATTTTTTAATAAAATTTAATATAAAAATTAATTTGTTTAAAAAATAATAAATTATAAACTAATTTATTTATTAAAATTTTCAAAAAATTAAATTATTCGACTAAAAATTGTTGGGAGATCCATTTTGAATGTTACTTATATATATATATATATATATAATTAAATTCATAGTTCGATTATTTATTCATTGCTCTAATAATTAACATTATATTCATTTCACTTGTTACTGACTTCTTTATTGCATATATTTAACTTCAATAACAATTTGCATATAAAACAATACACATTATATATAATTGTACAATAATATATTTTTAAAACTTTAGAAATCCTTATTTGGCTGGCCACAGATTTTGACCAACTTTGCGAACTGATGACTTGCCATTTGTCAAGTTGCTGTATATCTAACCCATAGGGCCTGCCAGTTTCGTCTTTATCGAAATATATAATTTGCCTATTAAAATGTTGATAATGATATCAATGCAGTGCATGTATTGGTTGCATATGTATGGCTCCAGCAGCGCACGTCGGTTATGAACGAAAGAGGAATGTTAGGACAACAATTTTAGTATTTTATAATTATTAATTGGTCACTTAATAAAATTATATCTAATTATTGACTCCTAGAGTTTTCCTGAACGAAATAGTAGTTAAGGAATATCAGATTAAATAATGAGACTAACAATAGTGTGTTTTAGGTAGGGAAACTAGTTGCCATATTGTATTATTATTAATGTTAGATAATTAACATTATAACAGTTCATTTTAGTGAATATTATAACAAATTGCAAAATAAATCTAATATAAAAATTTACTAAAAATATATTTTCTTAAAAATTTGAATTTATGTTTTTAAGAATTTCAATTTCATTTTTTTTATGTTAAGTGTTGATCGCAAGTTAGTTATAAAATATTAATTAGTTCCGAAGAGTTTCTCTAATATTATTATTATTACTAGCTAGCTAGTACGTAGCTACTGCTACTTGAGTCTTAATTTTTTTATTATTTATTTTAGGAAAAGCTACCAAAAGTACCCATGAAGTTTATGAACGCTGACAAAAGTATTCATAAACTAAGAAAATTAACGGTGTATCCATGAAAAATGAGTTTCGTATGATAAAAGTATCCAAATTCTAATTTTTTGTTAATTTTTTAATAAAATTTTCAAACTAACACACTTTGACCCCATTCTACCGTCACTCCCTCTCTTCTCACTTTTTTTCCTCTCCTCACTTATCTCTCTCAAACATCCTCACAGAGTCACAGAACTCTCCTCTACCTTTTTATTATTGTCTGCCACCCACCTATTCCATTATCGCCAATCTCCTTCCCTTTCATTGCGCGCCTGTGACCCAACTTGAGGAGAATATCGCCGTGGCGCACCTGTTGTAGCCAAGGAGAACGTCATCGTGGCGCGCCTGACCTAGCAGAGGAGAATACCATCGTCGCACGCCTGAGAAGAGAGAGGGGTCGTGGTACTCTTGCATGCAGGAAGAGGGATCGGTAAAGAGAAATCAGAGAAGACAGCGAGGTGACGCTGTGGATGGAAGTTCTGCCATTGATGATGTTACAACCAGTGAAGAAAATAAATTTTTTTTAAAAAAACATTTTTTATTTCATTTTTTTTCTTTTTAGAAATTGATTTAGTTACTACTAAATGATACTGTTCTATTTTTTTTAAATCAGCTTTTATTTTTTATGAAGGCTGAGATTGATTTACAGAAGATCCAGTTGATGGCTACTTTTATTTCTGATTTTTGCTGAAATAAATTTTAAATTTGATGAATGGATTTGTTGATTTTTTATGGTTGATGGCTGTTTCAACTTCTAGTTTTGCTAAAGTGAATTGAAATTGGATGAATGAATTTGAAAATCTTTATATGTTGAGTATTTTTTGTGTTTGATTGATTTCGTTTAGGTATAGATTGTAAACTTATGAGTGAATCGGATGAGATCCGATCCTCCACCACCACTACCACTACCATTGATTTCGGTTTGGTTTGTTGTAGGAGTAGTTTCGGACTCCGTGACAAGGGTTGGTGCATATTAGGTTATGAAAGGTTGAAAAAGTAAGTTGAGGTTGAGTGTAGGGTAGTTTATGAATTTTATTAAAAAATTTAACAAAAATTTAGGATTTGGATACTTTTGTCGTACGAAATCCATCTTTCATGGGTACAACGCTAATTTTGTTAGTTTATGGATACTTTTGTCAGCGTTCATAAATATCATGGATATTTTTGATACTTTTTCCTTTATTTTATTATTTAAGTGCGCGTGCATGGTTTTCAAATCAAAGAGCCATCCCACTTATACATGTTTGACGGATAATATGGTGGCTATTCCACCCACCATCATCGTGCCATCACATGGAATACTAGTCTTTATCATCATTAGTAGCGTTCAAGTTGAAGCTTATACTAGATGAGAAATAGTTTTGGAAACTTCTTCCTATAAAGTTCAAATTTACATATTAGATGAGATGAGAGTACTTATTGGTGCGAAAATTGAAAATAGAGAAACCCAAATAAGTCAACAAAGTTATACCCCGTTCAGTCTGTCGTATTAAGCGCTTACCATAAATAAGTTGTTGAAGACTATATATTTCACATGCTTGAATTGTTATTAACATGTAAACAATTATTTTAATAGATGACTATTTACATAAAGTTAATTTGATATCAAAATGATAGTTAAAAATTGATAAGACAAGTTTATGCAAAGTGATCATCAAACTTCCTAAATCCTAATGATGTATTATTACCTCTTATTTGAATGAATTTAAACTAACTCAGAAGTACCCTGATCTAAATAAATAAAAGAAAAATATAGGTAGATAATGAAAATATTAAATAATGTGAATAATTGATATATCAGATGTTTAATTTATTAGATGTACGGATGGTTATTTTAATATTAAGATTTATGTGAGTAATTTGAAGTGTAATGTATTTTTTTTAAAGGAGACTATTTCGATAAAGACACTAAAAATGTTTTTTTTTCTAAGACGTTTACATATGTCATAATATTATTAGACATCTTTATTAAACTGGTTAATAATTTAATTTTTAATAAATTAGAATAAAATCGGTTTATTATAACAATAATAGTAAACTCAATTGTCCGCATTATAATTATTAGATCTGATTTGATCCGATCGATTTACACAATCTAAATCGAATCATGTTTAAATTTTTTGATAAAAAGATAAATATATCCCTAATTTTTATTTTAAAAAAATCATGATCAAATGGATTATGTAAATTGATCGGTTCGACTAAATCTGATAATAATTGAGTTTATTGTTATTGTTATAAAAAAATTGATTTTATTTTAATTGGTTAAAAAATTTAAAAATTACCGAATAATAATACAATACATAAATATCTTTACAAAAATACATTTTATACATTTTTATAGAATCATCCTTTATCTTTAAATTGGGTTAATTTTAATGGCCGTTATTTATATTGTTCAAAAAAAACATTAGTTAACTCGCATAATCCATAAATAAAAGGAAAAGTCTATGGGCCAGCAGTTTTATTGAATTTTGGCCAGCATGTAATCAGTAGGGGAAGGTGAGTCATTGGATGAAATCTCATACCAATCTCACACCATCAAATCATCATTGATGACTAATTGATGGCTAACAATTACAAAAATTGTTGGCCTAGCATTGCCCTAAATAAAATAGCTACTAACAAAGTAGGAGAGTTTTTCCATGGGGCTGAAGCATCTCCGCCACTTGGCTCATGGAGGGTCTTTGATTCATGTCATCTTGCACACACTGCAAAGCCACTTTGACCAAAACCTCAACCTGCGAAATCTCATATTCCCCTTCCAATTTAGGATCCGCAATAGCTTCAACCCAAAACTCTGTCTTGGGAGCACCGTTGATGACGTCACTCACCCACGTCACCAACCGCCGCTGCTCAATTCCCCGACTACTCAAATCAAGACTATGAGTCTCCATAGCGCTCTTCCCAGTCACCATTTCCAACACAACAATCCCGTAGCTATAAACATCCACCTTGGAAGTTATTGGAAGATTGTAAACCCACTCTGGAGCCATGTACCCACGCGTCCCTCTTATTCTTGAAAACCCAGAACCCGCACGCTCGTCTCTATTCAGAAGCTTTGAGAGCCCGAAATCCGCCACCTTGGGTTGGAAGTTGGAGTCTAGAAGAATGTTCTGCGGCTTCACATCGCAGTGCAACACCCACTCCAAGCACTCCTCGTGCAAATAAGCAAGACCTTTTGCTGTTCCAACTGCAACATCAAACCTTTTCTTCCAATCAAGCGTGTTTGAAGACAGATAATCTGCCAACGAACCATGCTCCATGTACTCATAAACCAACACCCTGTGCTTCCCTTCAACACAGTAACCCCACATGTCAATCAAATTCATGTGGTTCAACATCCCAATGGTGCTTAACTCAGCTAGGAATTCAGCTTCTCCTTGATTCGCGTCGCTGCTGAGAAGTTTGATGGCAGCAAAACGATCATCGTCTAGTTTTCCTTTGTACACAACCCCTCCGGAGCCTCGACCAATCTCATGGCTGTGGCTGAATCCTTTTGTTGCTCTTTTCAGCTCAGCATAGCTGAATCTCTGGAATCCCGTAGCGGAAAGGAGTAGCCGTTGATCTTCATGATCAGGTTGCTTGTTGGTTCTGAACAAGAAGAACCACACAGCCAAGATTGCTGTCAATTCAAGCGCCCCTACCGCGCTGGCGAACCAGAGCAAGAAATTCAACGTGGAGTTTCTTCTAGGTTTCTGGTAGAATCTATCCAAAGGTTGAGACAAACGAGAAGAACATTCCATTGGTGAATGTTTGAGAGGCTTCTTGGAAGACAATAAAGTTTGTTTCGGCAATTTCAAATATGTGTCTCCACTGAAATCAGGAGAATCTCTTCCGTTAAGCCAAACTGTCTTAGGGTAACAATTATAGGTTCGAATGTTATTGAAACTGAGTTGAAAACCTTTGCAATTATCGCAAAGTTGCGTGCATATATTCCGGCATTGTATCAAGCTTGCAACGTTGTAAACTTTGCTCTCATAGCCATAAAACTCCGTGCTTGGAAGAATCACAAAATCTATGGATGCGTTCTTTTTTCGACTGCAACTGAGTTGTTCTTCATCAAACTCAGGGACGCATCCTTGGGTCCAGTCATTGGGATCCTTAACCTTGAAGCCTTGCATGCAATAGCAAGTTCTGCCATTAACAGGATGATAAGCGCACAAGCTATTTGCTCCGCAGAGGCCATGAACGGTACAAGGTGCGTTAATGGCTTGCCATGTTACCTCCCACATCTTACGATTCTGGTTGAAGCTGTATATACGCGGGTTTCCATCAGGATCCATGACGAGCTTTCTGTGGAGTGTGGCGAGGTAATCGGTGGAGTTGGATTGGAAGCCATCGGAGGATAAGAAGGCTCCGTAAGAATCTAAGAGTGCGATTCTTGAAATATTGAAGGTGGATCTTCCGTTAGTACTTGCAGTGTTATAGGGGGTTGGCCAGTACACGCTGGAGATGTTAGGGCCTTTGTAAAGACACTTGAGGACGTTGTCGGTGTCGAAGAAGAGCTTGTAGAAGCCTGAGGAGAAGTTTGTTGTGCTTCTTGAAGAGAGAAGGAAAGCTTGATCAGTTAGTTTTTGACCGGGAAGAAGGGTGTCCGTTGGTGAATCGAAGCTTTGCCAAAGGACGGTTCCTTGTGAAGTTTGGAGAAGGAGGTTGCCGTTATTGTTGAGCTTGAGGTGCAGTTCGGAAGAGGAGGATGTGGTGGTGGACCAGAAGGGGGTTCTTCCGGCGTCGATGAGAATAAGGTTGCCGGATTTCAAGAGAGAGAGAGTTGAGGATTTTCCGTTGAGGGGTTGGTCGCGGTTGGCCATCCAAACTGGGGTGGGTGTTTGTGACCTTGTGAACATCACGGAGAAACAGAAAGCGTTGTCGCCGACTTGGAAGAATCCGGCGGAGAAGTCACCATTGGCGGAGACCAGGATGTCGGTGGTTGGCTTCTCCACGGAAAGAGAGGAGCCTTGTGACAGTGTGTCTTTGGCCGCTGACGTCGCAAAACAAGTTAAGAGCAACAGCAGGACTTGGATAGCCATTGCTTCTTTAATTTGCCAAATTAAGGAACAATAATAATCTAACTGACGATAGGATATGAAGAAAACCATATGTTCTGAACCAGATTCATACATATATATATGGCTGCGGCCTGCGGACGTTTCATGTTTCAACATGCCACCATTCATATATGACTGCTTGCTCACGTTTTTATTTATTTATTTATTTACCAACAATTTAACTTCTTCAACAAATATTATTATTTTTTGTGAACACTTGATTAATAATAATAAATATATAATTTATTAAAATTTTATATACATAAATTAATATAATTTATACTTTATCTTTTTTAAAATTTATACATATAAATTAATAAGAACAATTTAATATTTATGTTGATATACAACTAAAATTTATTTATTAAAAATAATTTAATATTTATACTGATTAAAAGATGACAAAAATACTATAATATTTTTTAATTAGAATAATATTGTATACTTGCATAAAATATTAGAGGACTATTTTTTGTTATTATTTTAATTGTTAATTTAATTTTTTTAGTTTAATAATTTAACAATATATTTTAGTCTATATATTTAAATATTAATAATTAATTAATAATTAAAAATAATAAATTATGAAAATTTTTAACATTTTTTTATTAACTTATTGTCTGATTATTATTTTTTATTTTTTTCTTAGACATGTAACTTATTGAGCTGGTTATTTTTTTAATATATATATATATATATATATATATATATATATATATATATATATATGGCTGCGTCTCTGGTGGCCACGTTAGTCGTGGCTAGCGGTGGCTATAAGATGAGTATCTAATGGGATATTGACACGTAATTTTGTAGTTAGTTTACTTACGGCATGTTTAGCAAATTAAGCACCGATCAGCATGAGTGAATTTAATTTTCACAAGTAGTTTTTTTTATTGGGATTTTTTAAAAATAAATAATTTAAGAAAAAATTTTAATCCCCTCGTTTACGAGATGTTAAAATGACATTTTTTCCCTTCTATTTTATAAATATATATTCTTCTCCCTTTTAACTTTTAAAAAATCTTCTCTTTAATCCAATTTAAATTTTTTGTGTTAACTAATATTAACTTTATCCATTTTTTAAGAAAAAATAAATAATTTAAAAAAAATACCGATTAACAAAAATTTTATTTTTTATTATTAATTTTTCTTACCAAAATACCTTTTAATAAATTTTTTTTATTAACTAAAATTGTATTTTTATCAAAATATTTTTAAAAAAATTAATAATTAAATTATTTTTTCTAAAATACCTATCTTTCAATAATTTTTTAGTTATTAAATTATAATTTTATCAAAATTTCTGTTAACAATTATTTTTATATTTTACTATTAATTTTTTGATATCAATATATATTATTTTAACATTAAATAAAAAAATATTATCACTGTTAATATGTATAACAAATAATATATATTGATATTAAAAAATAATCTTACTAAAATTTTTTTTAATATTAAATAATATATATAGATATCAAAAAATTAATAGTAAAATATAAAAAAAAATTTAACGAAAATTTTGGTAAAATTATAATTTAATAATAAAAAAATTATTGAAGGGTATTTTAGAAAAAAAATAATATAATTATTAAATTTTTTTAAAAATACAATTTAATTAATAAAAGATAAATTTATTAACGGATATTTTAGTAAAAAAAAATTAATGATAAAAAATAAAATTTTTGTTAATGAGTCTTTTTTTTAAAAAATAATTTATTTTTTCTTAAAACTAGATAAATTTAATATTAGTTAACACAAAAAGTTTAAAAGGGATTAAAGAGGAGGTTTTTTAAAAGTTAGAAGGGAGAGGAATGTACATTTATAAAATAGAGGGGAGAGGAGTGTCATTTGAGCATCTCATAAGGGAGGGGAGTAGAATTTTCTCATAATTTAATTATCGAAATATGTAATTTATAGCATATTTATCAATTTACTTCACATTAATTTATCAAGATAATTATAAATATATTTCGTTTACCATATAAAGGAGATATATGTATTTGTAAATATAAAAATATAATTTTTGAAAATAATTAAAAATTTTAATAATTTAAATTGTATCAAACTCTTAAAAATGAAACGTTTCAAATAATAGAAAAGATAAACAGTTTTAAATAATAAAAAAGATAGACGATTTTAAAATACCAAGCAAAAGAGGTGATTTTAATTAACTGATTAATGGATGACTGGACGCATCATATAATTTAAAATTTTTCATTTAAAATTAGCATATTATTTTTTTAGAAATTAATTTATTTAAATTAATATTTAAAAAGAATAAAAAATGATAATTAAAATAATTAAATTATTTATTTTCAAAAAATTCCCTTCTTTTATTTTTGTGAGTTTAACTAAATAACAAAACTAAGCACGGACCACAAACATTCATAATTACCGTTCTCATTGGGATGGAGAGTTAGGTCTTTCAAAACTAGAGTCCTGTAGCGATCAACCTAGCACGTGTCGTTTTATCATAGGTCAGGCTCTCATAGCCACGCTAGTCACAGATCGCAGTTAGCCATCACAGAACGCACCTCTATATATATATATATATATATATATATATAGTTGACTGACTGTACTGTATGTTGCTTTTAAGAAATAATAGGACTTTTTTCCCTCAAAGAAAAGTAGAAAACAGACTTATATAGATATATAGGATACATAAACTAGAATAACCATTGTTTTTCATATAAGGATCACCTGATAGAAATTAGGGTGCTGAACTAACTGATTTCTAGTTTCTAGAGAGAAATAGGATTTATATGTGTGTGCAAGTTGAGAACGTCTCAATACTCAATATTATGTTCATCGATCATATTTGAACTTCGAATTCTGGAAGCAATAATTTGACTAATTGTCTTTTATTCCCCTTATTCTAATTAAGTTCTAATTGTTGCCTATGAGTAGAGTAAAAGTTTCTGTTAAGTTTATTTAAAAAAAAAAAAACCCTCTAATAATTGAGTTGGGTTGGACGTCCATATATAGCCACCCTAAATGTCCAAATTAAATATTGTAATATCTAAATATGCTATTTAATGATTAAATATTACACAATGTGGCCTAGTGCAAACGATATGTAGCTTTATTCGGGACGTGGGATTGAGATTATCTTGTACTAGTGGAACATAAAATTATGAAAAAATCTAGAATCAATATTTTTATTAAAATTTGGATATTTTTATAATGAATAATGCTACGGAACTAACTCTATGTAAGCCAAGAATTAGCCAACTGGTAAACCAGAGGCATCGGTGACTTTAACCGGATGTTGCTACTGATAGGCACACAGATGTTTCTTTTTCTTGTAAATTGAATGTTTTTGGATATAATTTCTATGTTTCATGTGTTATGCATTACTAATGAATGATCAAAGCATTTGTTCCATGATTCTCTCCTAACATTAGCGTATCTTTCCTCATGTTTTGAACGTGGTCAACAATAATTTAAAAAATAAATTAAATTATAAATTAATAAAACTAATTATAATTAATTATGTTGTTCCATTCTTGGCTAATTATTAGTTGGTTCTATATATTTTTTTCTTTTATAATTCATATTGCATTTTTTATGAGTTTACATACCCTTAAATAATGCTTATGATGGAACACCGCAATTTTAAGTCTAATTTAAAAATTGACCCGTAATAATTTTAAAATAGGGTCTCTTCTTATTAAAATAACAGAATGAGATCTAAATTAAAAAAAAAAACTAATTAAATACAAACTAATCATACTTCTTTTATTATTCTAAAAAAATATTAATAATTACTTTTGAAAAGATATATTTTAATTATCGGACCTGCTACACATACAAGCAAAAAGACCCTACAAGTTTTACAAGTTCCCAATCCACACATCATTCACACGCGCACTCATCTCACCTTGAATGGAGCGTAAATTACACGCGTCCCACTCAAACGGTTTCTCTTCGCAAATAGCGCTCCTTAATGGCGCACTCTTCCACTTCTCCAACCCGTTCAAAGAAAACACAAACCGTCCATTTTCGAGCAACATTCCAAACTGCAGAAATAGCACTTGTCGCGAAGATCAGAACTCTCCATCAACACAACGTAGAACTCTCGATCAAGAATCTCAAGAAAAAAACGAAGTTATAATACTCAAGGTACGTTATGTTACTATTTCACTCATATTCTATATTTTTCAGATTTCGAAAACGAAGAACTAGGTTTTACTGTTCTTCTACATTCTTCTAGGTTTTACTGTTCTTGTTCTAAGTCTCATTTTACAGTTTTTAATATTCTACTTGTTCTACGTTTTACTGTTATTCTTGGTTCTAGGTTATAGTGTTCTTCTTAGTTGTTCTACGTATTACTGTAGTTGTTTTTCTAGTTCTTCTGGTAATTGATTGTTTGGAATATAATACGTAATTTGCTGGGTGTATATAAAGTAACTTGTTGGGTGTATATCACATACTTTGTTGGGTGTATATTTTTGAACTGATATAATGTAATATATTCAACAGTTGCACTGTTCTAATATTTGATTGTCCATGGGTGTATATTACTTGACCTTGTAATGTTGCTTATCCTTGTATATTAATGCTTGTTTGAGTGATATCTGACTGATATCTATGGGTGTATCTGACTCATATCTATGGGTGTATCTTATTTATATCCTTGGGTGTATCTTGCTGATATCTATGGGTGTATCTTTCTGAACTAATATACTGTAATATATATTCAACAGTTGCACTGTTCTAATATTTGATTGTCCATGAGTGTATATTACTTGACCTTGTAATGTTGCTTGCCCTTGTATATTAATGCATGTTTGAGTGATATCTGACTGATATCTATGTGTGTATCTGACTCATATCTATGGGTGTATCTTATTTATATCCTTGGGTGTATCTTGTTGATATCTATGGGTGTATTTTTCTGAACTGATATACTGTAATATATATTCAACAGTTTCACTGTTTTAATATTTGATTGTCCATGGGTGTATATTGCCTGAACTTGTAATGTTGCTTGCCCTTGTATATTAATGCATGTTTGAGTGATATCTGACTGATATCTATGGGTGTATCTGACTCATATCTAAGGGTGAATCTTATTTATATCCTTGGGTGTATCCTGCTGATATATATGAATGTATTTTTTATTTCAGAAAAAATGGCAGCCAGAAACCAAGTTGGAAGAAATGTAAGTGTGCTTAGATGAAATAAATGTCAGCTAGGTAAATGTGTTTAAAAAGTAAATAACTCTGTATTACATTTCTCAATTAACATGGTTGATTAAACAGAATATTCTTTTTAACTGTAGGACGAGGTGGACCACTTTAGAGTGGAATATGCTTCCAGGATTCTATTTCATGACATGAATCTAGGCAAAGCTGAAGCCATTAGGAAAAGTAATGCAATAAGACTGTCCAAGCCATCCTCGTTTTTATTGAGTCTATATTGTCAGATAGATTCTGAGGATATTGACACTGTTTAATGTAAATGTTATATAGTCCTGTAACAAATTGAACACATGCTGTAAAAATTTTCCAATTATAGTTCTGTTTATTGTAAAAAAAATTTCAATAATTAAAATCTCTCTGCTGTATTCAAAATGTATGAATTACAGGTACTATAATATGAAGGAAAAAATCAAACTAAATATACATCCATAACTTGCCATTTTTTACACACAAAGAACGTTGAATATACACCAAAAAATCTATCCCCCTGATGCTTTATCCCTAAAACCCTAAACACGAAACACTTAAAACCTAAACCCTAACCCGTACCCCGTAAACCATAAAACCCTAAACCCTAATACCCAAAACCCTTAAACCATTGTAAAAAAAATAAACAGTATTTTATAACATAGAGATCTTTTTCCTGCTTTTCATCCCTGTCCAGAAGTGGTGATCCAGATAGATTGGAACCCATATATGACGGTCTTCATAGAGATCTGCAGAATACACCCAAACACAGACTATAAATACACCCGAAGAAAATTAAATTTACACCTATGCTGCAGATTTTAAACAAACATTACCTGAAAGCCACTTGTTGTCCACAAGACCAAAATTCAGCAGAAATTCATTCCAATTCCTATCAAATGAGTCTTTACTATGAGAGTTCCAAACAACTTCGCTCATTTCTTGTTCAATTTCTGCATGTTCCTTGTACCCGTTTAATTTGCTTGGAATCTTCTTCATGATGTGCCAAATACACCAACGGTGAATTGTTGTTGGCATACAGGCCTCTAAAGCCCTTTTCATTGATGCGCATTGATCGGCGAAAAACCCTTTCGGAGCATTTCCTCCCATGCAACGAAGTCAATATTGAAATAACCATTTGAATGATTCAATTTCTTTGTTTTTCATCAAAGAGCATCCGAGAAGTGTTGACTGACCGTGGTGATTCACCCCGACAAAAGAACCACAAACCAAATTATACCTGAAACAAATTACCATAGTGCAGAATGAAAAATCATTACGTACACCCAACAAATGCTTTGTATACACCCAAAAAACACCCAATATACACCTCTGTGGCAGATTCATAAAACACATTAATTTAGAATCATAAAAATGGACAGTTTATTACCTGTTTGTATTGTATGTGGTGTCAAATGAAATAACATCTTCGAAATACTAGTTCTTGTAAAATTTTCTAGCATCTTCAAGGGTGGTAAAGGTATTCCAACCTTTGGAATAAACTGGTCATCAACAACAGAGAGAGGCTGCAGAATACACCATGTCAAAAATTATAAATACACCCAATCATTGGTAATATAATACACCCGAACGGCACCAACTCAACTAAAATGACAATAAAAGCCATAAGCTGTAAATACACAGGCTGCAGAATACACCATGACGAAAACTAAAAACACACCCAATCATGTCTCATATAATACACCCGAACGATAACAACTCAGCTAAAATAACAGAAAAAGCCATAAATGTAAATACACCCACACTATCGAAACAAATACACCCAAAGAAAGCTCTGATCTACACCCGAGCGTCTGCTATAAATTTCAGATAATCAATCAAATACATTACATTCAATCCACAGATTTATGTTGACGCGTTAGTCTCACAGTCAATGTTCACGAATTATTCAGCTACACAATACTATACAAATTACTGCAACAAAATTCAGAGTAAAAGTATGTAAATCAAACCTCAGGAACTTCGTTAGATTCAAATTCATAATCCACTTCCCCCTGATTCAGCTGAGAATCTGAGGTTGAATCATCCATTATCTTCAAAACGAATCCAAACTTTGATTTCAGTAAACAAAAATCGATAGAAAACGAAGCTAGAGTTAGAAAGAGAGAAGTACAATAAGAAGAAGAACGAGAAGAAGAAGAATGAAGAAGAAAACAAATTTAGAAATAAGGAGAGAAAAACGAGAAGAAGAAGAACGAGAAGAAGAACGAAGAAGGAAACAAATCTTTTAAATTTGGTAGTTACATATACGCGGGATCTTTATATAGCGCGTGTATTGGACGTAAGGCATGCAGCGCGTTTTGTGGGTTTATTGCTTAATGAACTTGTAAAGCATACAAACCCTAATGACTTGTATGTAGAGCTTTTCTCTTTTAATTAAACAATCAGTATATTTTTTTTACATCAATACAAAAGGATAAATTCTTTTTTTTTTCCCTAAACTCATTTACAGTCCTAACTACTAGAGAGTTTTAGTGATTTGTCACAAATTCACAATTCTTTGTCCATTTAATAAACTCATCACTACTGCATATTCACATCTAAGTCTAACTATCAATATTCTAAATCATTTAAACAACGTTCAACCCCCAAGAGGCCCAGACAAAACGTGCAAGTCTTATTTTGTGCAGGAATAAAAAATTAAAGAAAGAGCAAAAACAGCAAGCTCTCGTGAGGCTGCAAGGTGCCAAGGTGGATGAAATAATGATTGTGTGAAAAAGTTAATTCCAAAGTAGAAGTTAGAAAAATATTAAATACACAATTTTTAATATCAAATCAGTTACTAAACTTTTATTTTATTAGATAAATTAAATTTTATATCATATTATTTATATTTATAGAGGTATTTATCTAAAAACTTTAAAAAATATTATTAATTGTTATATCTTTTATTAAATAATTACAGTAATTTACTTGTCTAATTTTATTATTAAAATTTGATGGGAAAATTAATTTATTCAATAAAATAAAAAGTTATAACTTAAAATTTGTTAAAAATTAAATTGCTACACTAAAAATTTTCAAAAGACCGATCTCGCATTTTATTCACACATATATATATATATATATAGTACAAATAATATATTTTAAAAACTTTATAAACCCTAATTTTGCCTGGCCACAAATTTTCACCAACTTCACGCGAAGAGCCTAGCCATCCATCCCAATTCTGTGGTTAGTAGAATTAGTGAGCTGAAAAAGGAAAGTTCGGATATTCATCTTATACTAACTTTATTTTTTTACTAAAAATAATATGATAAATTCTTCCCGTAATATATGAAGTATAAATAGAGTTAAAAGATTATAGGACAAAATTTATGACCTTTGCAAATTAAGAGTTTATCGCATATAACTATTATCTACATAAAGATGAAAGATTAATATTCTTATCTGTATTTATATATCAGAAAAATATAAAAACATGATAGAATGAATGTTATAATTCAGTGAATAAATAATATATTCATAATCTAAATGAAAAAAAATATAAATTATATCAAAATAAATCATGAGTTTAGTATTTATATAAAAAAAATAGAGTTTATAGTTTAAAATTTAATATACACACTAAGCGGCTCTATCTCTAAAGATAATCCTTTTTTTCTAGTGTATTCGACTATTCGAGTGGTTTATCAGATCTACACATTAAGCACATTAAACTAGTATCATCCCTATTAGTTGAGATCTAAGCAGAATGCATCTACAAATAATGTTGCCATTGATAACTACGATTTCTTTTAATTAGAACCTCCAAAAATTAATCAAAACATAGAGAATTCACTATAGAAAACTCACCGAATACTATCAAATTTATTGGTAGAAGAAAGAATAAAACCTGCTAGTAAACTTATTATTACAATTAAATTTAGTGTCGGACATAATCTGACGGTAATTGTCATTAGAAGCTGCGGCAAATTTGTGGCAAAAAAATTATGTTGGTTGCGGATAATTTTACTAGTATATTTGGTGTCACGCTCGCTTTCTAATTTCCTGCCGAATCACCGTCAAATTTTTCTCCTAGTAAATCTGATGGTAAATTATTAATTTATATTTATTTGAATAAAATTTACTGGCGAATTAACTAACAATAAATTTTTTTTAATTTGTTAAAATCTGATAGTCAATAATTAATAGTCGAATCCTAATAATGAAAATCAAATAGTATTTTTATTGATAATAATAATAATAATAATAAGAATAATAATAACAATAATAATAATAATAATAATAATAATAATAATAATAATAATGTGAAATATAAAGTGTACGTATAGAATAAAAGCTTAAATAAATAAGATACAGGCAAATAAAGCAAATCAAAATTTTAATCACTACAAATTTTGATAATTATTGTCATCGTCATCCTCTTAGTCTTGTTGAAGCGGTAGTCTAAAAAATGACGTTAGTGCTTATCCTAACTACTGTGTAGAGGATGAGGAGCGCCCTTCAACAACGCTACTACCACCAGCATGCATCTATTTATGGTATATCATTATCTGTTTTTGTATCTGCAGAATCTGCTTCAACTTCTATATTTATATCCGAACATCTCTTGCTGTTATGTATGCAAAAATTTTGCTATATCTCTTCTTAGATAAATACAACTGATGAACTTGATTATGAAGACTTTATGTGAGATTTTAAACCTGTTCCCATAGCCTTAGATTTTTATTAACTATGATATATACATATTTAATGACAATGTAAAAAAATAAGTCTTAAATTTTTATTAATTAGAATTTTGCATGTATAGTAATTTTTTATTATTTTTTTAAATAAAAAAATAGAAAAATAATTGGCCTCTACTGAATTTTCTCTAGCTTCGTCCCGCTAAGCACGGAGATGCGATATGTAAAACACTAAGTATAATCATAACAACAATTAATAGGAAGAAATGCATAGTGGCATAATGGCATAATGGCATTTAAAACACAAAAATAAACCATACTAACAACTTATTGAAAAAAAATGCATGACGTAATAATAATATTAACATATATCTCTAAAACAGTAATAATGTGTATTAAGCATACAACAATTTTGACATTTAACAAAAAAAATTTTACATTGCGATATACTAACTACACAAAAAACCGTTTTTTGGTGGTTAGCATCAGCAAATGACATAAAAATTCGATCCGAACATTAATTTTACTTGCGGTGCGGTTTGGATTGGATTTGATTTGCGGTTTTATAAATTAAAAAAATTAAATACATATAACAAGTCTCAACATCAAATTTTAAATAATCTAAAAAACCAACGATAACATAAGAATAGAAATAAAATTATAGGTTAGTTAAAATAAATAAATAAATAACATTTTGAATATAAAATATTTATTAAATAATGATAATACATGAATAATATAAAAATTAATAAACAATTGAACATGTTATAAGTATAATTGTAAATATAATAATAATATTATAGCACATTGTGCAGTTTGGATTGGATTGGATCCGTTATGAAAAGTAGATGCGAAATCTGATCCGATCCAACAGTTTGCAAAAAATAGAATCCAATCAAATTCGAATTAGTGCGGTTTTAATCGATTTTCGATTTGAATTGAATTAGATGAGCGATTTAATTTGGATCGGTTTAAACACCCCTAAAAGAGATACTCCATAGCCCACACCGCTGCTGTGTATGTCAATCTGAATCACAAATAGAAAGGCTTTCAATTAAGTCCGGTTGCAACTTGTATGCATCGCAAAAGGCTTTCAACCAAGCACAAATTTAAATTCAATGTGGTTGGAGATTGGTATAAGTGGCATATATATGCTTCCCAAACAATTACGTTCCGTTACAAATTCTATTGGTGAGAAAAAGAACCCATATAATATAATGTAGGATAATGCTAGGGAGCCAATGGTTTAAGTGTACCAAAAAATTTAAACTGATTTTGGAGTTCACCAACAATTAAACTCTTGACTTTTCAGACCTAGAGTTCTAATACTATGTTATGATACCACTCATCCCAAAAGTTTCAGCTGATAGAAAAAAGTAATATTAATGATTATATCTCTAATACTTCTTAAATCTCTATTAGCAAACATTCCATTAACTCCTTATCTTTTCTCTATAATGTAATGTATGCAAGTGTATTGTGTGAGTGCGTTTTTATCTTAAAAGACCAAAAAAACTCGATGCATCTCCCAGAGCTATTCAACTGAAAATATAGTAACAGATGATCATCTTTTTTTTCCCCTTGATAACACCCAGGAATTTCAAGACATGCAAAAATGAAGTCCAACAACTGTAACACAAAAGGACCAAAAGTACAATGGCCAATCCATTTACTTGATAAATTTATAAATATCTTCAGAGATATACGAAAATAAGAATCTATCGAAAATGCAAAACAAACCATCAAAACCACAGCATAATAAATAAGAAAAGTTTTGTACCCAAATAAATATATATACCCGAAAATAAGGAGATATATAATGTTCAAATAGCAGCAAAATCAACTTGTCCCTTTCTGGCGATGAAGGTGACGCCGGTGGTGGGTGAAGGCAGCTGTCCGGCGATTAGGAAGATTCAGAGGCCGCTTCTCAGCAGAAACACTCGGTATCACAGCAGCAACAGAAAACACACAACTCTCATATGATAACTTTAACTAAGTTCTTGTGAGTCACTGGTTGAGCAAATATTAGACAATAAATTTATCAATTAATCTGGATGTAGTAATAACTTTTGTTAGTTATAATAAGCTGGAAGTAGGGAATAAATGATTTTGATTTTGAGTGTAAAGTTGTGAAGATGAGGAGATGGGTAGTCCAACTGAGATAAGGTGAGTGCACAGCACATGCTTGATGAATTGATCAAGTGAATAATAAGGAACACTAAGTACCATCAATTTAGGAACCAACATAAATATACAAGTTGAAAAGAACATGACAAAATAGCCCCAAAAATAGGTTCACGGGTCACTACACTATTAACCTCTTTCTAGTAAAATATAAGAGTGCGAATCTCACTAGCTACATGTGAACAATTCATTTCATACTATAAATTTCAAGAATATTATTTCTTTATTACAATCTATTTATCTTTAAAAATAATGCACTCTGAAGTCTGAACCTCCCTCTATATCTCATTATTTTCATCACAGAAACTAAAGCATTGTTTATCACAGTTTAGCTTAGCTACAAAACATAATTGCTATAGAGAAAAAAAAGTTTATTAGCTTTCTATTATTACCTTCTAAAAGGTAGCTTAAAATAATGACTATCAGAAAAGTGTGTGATTATTCTGAATTATTTTGCCTGCGCCTGTGGCCGCTACAGCAACAGCCGCACTTTAAATTCCTACTATTGGAATTGGGGCCGGAGCCTTTTGTAGTGGACAGGTAAGTTTATCAAACTCAAGGGTTCACCTAAACTCATAGAACATAGGTAAAATTGAATCATAAAACTCAACTCATGAAACTCGAGAGTTCGATAACCTTTGTGATGAACTTTTGTACAAGATGATTGGCTTATGATAATAGCTGAAACTTTTTTGGTAAAAACTTAAAATGACCTGAGTTTATTTGTAAGCATTTCTTTTTCATCAAGTTGCTATATTGAGCCTTTTGTATCATGATCAGTTATTAAATGATTTTTATTCACTTTGGTATATATGTATCTTAACATAATTGAGTTGGAGAAAATGTTATAATCTTGAGTCACTTGAGCACTTGTGGCTATCGATAGGACATATATTCTGATCATCCCTCAATCATTTGAGATGATTAAATATAAAATGAGGAATTCAAATTCAGTTTTATGCTAATGCAGGTGCTAGATAGTTTATCATGATGATCTTGGTATGCTTCAACATCCCATCATGCAAAGGTATTTCAATTTCAAACAAATTATTTCTTTAAGTCGATATAAGATTCATGGCTGAAATTGATATGATCTATCTTTTTACAGGTTACTCCGAAATTTTGCAAGCAATATACTCGTGTCGGAGACATTATCAATAAAGCCTTACTAGAGTATAAAGAAGACGTGATGAATGGTTCATTCCCTGATGGTCACCATAGTCCATACAAAATTAGTGAAGCAGATGCTGAAAGTTTTTCAAATGAGTTGCAAAAGTTAAGTTTTGACAAAGCAGCGTCTGCAGCATCTGAAGCAGTTCAAAAGCTTAATGCAACCAAATAAGTTTAGTGAAGGTAACTGAACAAATCAATAGTAAAGTTATGGAGGTACCTTTCATGTTTTTTGTCATTTGATGTCGTCCGTCGTTTTTGGTGGCACACCAAGTTAAAACGGATTGAAGCAACATTATAGAATTGAAGTTCAGTATTTGACTGATACAGAGTGATGATGCCACTTTCTTAGGGCAATTTGTACCATTTTCTTTTAGTATCAATTTTTTGTTCATCATTTTATATGGAACATGAATGAAACTTTAGGCAGATTACAAAAGAAAATCATGTTCTGTATCAATGTAAGAGCAAAATATTGAAAATTGATTTTCATATTCTTTTTACTATCCAGAGAAGTGGTCCATAAGAGTGACCAAATAAATGTCTTTCCAATCTTCTCATGTTTTGGAACACATTAATTTGTCAAATATTGATTTATGTTTGTCTATTCTCTTTATGTTTTTGGTAAGGTTCACTCCCTACTCATGTTTGTTTAATTATTGTTGAGCCTAGTTTGATTTTGGGTCACATTATGATGACAAACATTTAATTGGGTTGAAAGCCCAATATTGTTTAATGTGTGCTTTATTGTGGCAGGCCCAAGTGTTGAGTTAAGAAATTAACTAAATTAATTAATGATGACAAACATTATTTTTGAGCAAAATAAATAATTAGTGTTGATTAATTATATCTACTTATTAACTAATTGTTTATTGTTGCAGGCCAAATGTTAATAGTCCAAATGGAATAAAAGGCATTCAGCAAAGAATATTGGGCTAAAAAGCAAAATAAAGAGCCCAAGCAAAAGTAAAGGAAGAAACCAAAGAAATTAAATCAGGCCATGCATACTAATACCCGATCCAAGCCCGAAATGGTTTCAGAATTGAAATTCCCTCTCTCTTGCTTAACTAAAAGCAACGCTCTTCTTCCTTCTAATCAAGTCACATCAAGATTTCAGAAAAAGCAAGAAAGAGAAAGAGAAAAAAAAGCTTCTTCCATAAGCCATTAACCAAAGAAGCAAGAGAGAGAGAATTGAAGCTTGAAGCACAGAAGCTAAAACAGAAATCCCAAGCTAAATCAAGCTTAAGAAAGGTAAATCATATCATCTTGCATGCATCAGATCTTCATCCTTTCTTCCCTACTCTCTGCTCTATCCGAAAATGGCTTTAAAGGGAAAGTTGTTCTCTGCCCTATTCTGCTGTGTATCTACGGTCTTAATCAAGACTTGGGGACCAAGTTGGTGTTCAAGGGTTCAGATTTGGTTGACCATTGGAAAACAAGTTCGGTTACTTCTTCATGGCTTTCGGTCAAGTTGGAAAAGTCAGAAGCAAAGGTTACTCTTTGATGTTAAAGATGAAAAAGTGAATCTGTGAGTTGGTGAAGCTCAAGGCTCAAGGTGTTGACCTTGGATGAAGAACCAATGAACGTGCATGAAGATAAAAAGGAGCTTGCTGTTCATTCAGAAGCAAGGAGAGAAAATCAGAGTTTGAAAGTTTTGTTCTGAAAAAGCTCTTTGAAGAAGTTCAACTAACTGGACAGTGTAACCTACTCAAAGGTGCATTCCGCCAGTATGAAGAACTGAATCAGAGGCTTGCTAATCTGGTTTTTCGCATAGCACAGAGGCTGTTGTTGAAGTCAATCTCCTTCATGTTTTTCTGATTGTAATGTACTTTTCTAAGCTTATCTTTCTGTAATTTCTTGAGAGAAAAGGCAAAGTGAGAAAGCTTAAGAAAAAGCCATGAGTGAAAAGGCTGAGAGATACACTTGAGAGAAAAGCCTAGAGTTATTTTCAGATTTCTTTAGGTTGGTTAAGTGTCTTGTATCTTATTCCTGTTTGGTATCCCTTTCTTAGTTGGGTTAGCACTAAGAGTAAATAGTTAGGTGTTAGCATAGCCAATGTCAAGTTAGGTTAGAACTTGAGTGTGAAATTGGTGTATGTAATACTGTTAACTATAGTGAAATTCTTCCATATTTGTGGAGGAGACTGGATGTAGGTTGCATAGCACAAAGCAACCAAACCAGGATATATGCTGGTGTAAGCCTTTTCTTCTCTGTCATGTTCTGTTTTCTGTTATTCATGAGACAAAAATAAATTGTCTCATAAATTTTCGCTGCTGAGTTCAAACAGAATCAGATTTGTAACTTTGCTTTAAAAAGGTCAAAACAACAACTTAAAAAGAAGGCATAGATTCAACCCCCCTTCTCTAAGCCTACTACAACCTTCAATTGGTATCAGGAGCTAAGGTCTCAAGAATCAAGCTTAACCGCTTGGAGCAAAGATCCAATGGCGAACAACTTGGGCACAACCACAGTTGCCTACACCCTCACTGAAGGTCAGTCAAACAACCGACCACCTTTCTTCAACGGGAAGAACTATTCCTACTGGAAAGAAAGGATAAGGATCTTCATCCAATCCATTGACTACAACCTATGGAAGATCGTTGTGAGCGGTCCAAAGATCCCAACAAAAACAAGTGCTGATGGAGTGGTGACTCCAAAAGAAGAAGCTGAATGGAATGAAGATGATAAAAAGAAGATAGAGCTGAACGCTAAAGCAATCAACCTTCTTCATTGTGCTATCAGCTTTGAAGAGTACCGGAAGGTGTCTAGATGCAAGACAGCCAAAGAAATCTGGGAAAAACTCCAGGTTACACATGAAGGCACCAAACAAGTCAAAGAAACAAGGATTGATATGCTGCGAAAAGAGTACGAGATGTTTAGCATGAAGGATGGAGAAAGCATTGATGA
Organism: Arachis hypogaea; assembly: GCF_003086295.3. NCBI lineage: Eukaryota > Viridiplantae > Streptophyta > Magnoliopsida > Fabales > Fabaceae > Arachis > Arachis hypogaea. The sequence continues at coordinate 18,725,711 of NC_092043.1, forward strand.
AGCATTTGAGAGATTCTCAATCATAATCAACAACCTTGATGCTATGGGTACAAACTATGCAGAACAAACCTTGGTGAGAAAACTCCTTAGAAGCCTCACAAAAGAGTGGGAAAACACTGCCACTGTCCTAACCGAGAGTAACAACATAAGTCCAATAACCTATGATGAGCTGAGAGGAAAACTCCTTGCCTATGAAGCCACACACATAAACACAGACTCAAAGAAAAAGGGAATAGCCCTTAAGTCACAAATAGAACCGAAAGAGAGTGAGTTAAGTGATGGTATTTCAGATGACGAGCTTTTGTTTTTTGCTAGGAGATTTAGAAGGATGTTGAAGAGCAAAGGCAAATACAAGGGCTCAAGTTCAAAGGAGCACAAGATAGACTTGAGCAAGGTGACATGTCATCATTGCAAGGAGGCTGGACACTTCAAGTCAAACTGTCCAAAGCTCAAAAAGGAGGACAAAGGAAAGAAGGAAAGGAAGAGAGTACTCATGGCAGCTTGGGAGTATCTTGAGAATGACTCAAATGAAGAAGAAGAATCTGAAGGAGATGACAAGGACTGTTTCATGGCTGGAAACAACAATCTCGATGAGGTAAACTATTATGATTTGACCATTGAGGACTTGCATGCTATTATTGATGATCTTACCTCAAACACCTCAAAACTGCTTGACAAATACAATGAATGCAGATCTGAAAGAGATGTGTTAAGAGCTGAAAATGAGTTTTTAAAAGAAAAAGTGAAGGAAACTGAATGTGCTTTAGACATCATTGAAGAAAACAGATTTCTAAAATCTGAACTTGAAAAATTAAAAGGAAAGCACATTGTGGATCCCTCACATGAGTTAATTGCTGAAAATGAAAGATTAAATGACAAAATTAAAAGGCTGAATGGTGACTTAGCAAAATTTGCTCAAGGTTCTAGTAACTTGGACAAATTACTTGCAAGTCAAAGACCGTTGTTTGAAAAATCTGGTTTAGGCTACATAGCCAAGGAAGATGCTGTTTCCAACACCTCCTCTATGAAATTTGTGGCCTCTTCATCAAATACTAAATCCATACCAAACAAATCAGGTATCGGATATGTTTCAACTTGTGAAGAAAATTCTGATGAAGAATACACAAATGAAGCAGAAATCTCACCAAAAACTGGTCCGAGTTCAAACCGGCCAGGTTTGGGATATATTTCGAAAAATGAGGCTGCCTTTAAGAAACCAATTTTCTATAACAAAACCTCATTTTCGAAAAATCAAAAGAGTTCTAAAAATTCTGGTGAAAATAGTTTTGTAAAGAGGAACAATTTTAACAAAAATCGATTTGTTAAAGGAAATGTGTTTCCCCAAAAAACCAGAAGATTTCAACCTTTTAATCACTTCAAGCAATTTAACTCACCTAAGTTTCAGCGACACACACCAGAAAATCATTGTGTTAATTGCAAAAAATTTGGTCACTCATATGCACAATGCTTCATTGAAAAGAGAGTTGTAGGAAACAAGGTCTACAATGTTGTTTGTGATTTCAATGCACTTGGGCAACCAAGATGGATTAACTTCAAAGGATCCAAATTAATTTGGATACCTAAGGCTACCTGAAACTCATCATGCAGATTTGCCTAGCATCCAAGAACAAAAAGGACATGTGGTACATGGATAGTGGATGTTCAAGGCACATGACTGGAAGGTCAACCTACTTCATCAAACTAAATAAGTATGACGGAGGTTTTGTGACCTTTGGAGATGATAGCAAAGGTAAAATCATTGCAGTTGGAAAAGTAGGTAAGGAGCAATCTACTTTCATTGATGATGTGCTTCTAGTTTGTGGTTTAAAGCACAATCTTTTGAGTATTAGCCAACTGTGTGATTTAGGATACTTAGTTGTTTTCAAAAGACTTGAATGCTGTGTTGTTAATGAAAAAACAAATGAAGTGATGTTTGTTGCCAAGCGTTTCAATAATATGTATGGACTTACTCTTGATGAACTAAAGGATCAAAATGTAGCTTGCCTTCACTCTAAAGAATCTGAAAAGTGGTTGTGGCACAAGAGATTGGGCCATGCAAGTATGTTTCAAATAAACAAACTTGTAAAGAAAGAGTTAGTAAGAGGTCTTCCTTTGATTAAGTTTGACAAAGACATCACTTGTGATGCTTGCCAAATGGGAAAACAAACTAAAAGTTCTTTTAAACCAAAGGAAGACATCTCTACTAAAAGACCACTTGAGTTGCTACACATTGATTTATTTGGTCCAACAAGAACTCAAAGCCTAGGTGGTAAACATTATGGTTTAGTAATTGTGGATGACTACACTAGGTTTGGCTGGGTTTTATTTCTTGCACACAAAAATGAAGCCTTTTCGGCCTTTGAACCTTTTTGCAAGAAAATTCAAAATGAAAAGGATTTGAAAATCTCTTCTATAAGAAGCGATCATGGAACTGAATTTGAAAATAATTTGTTTGAATCCTTTTGTGAGGAATTTGGAATATCTCACAACTTCTCTTGTCCAAGGACACCACAACAAAATGGTGTTGTGGAAAGAAGAAATAAAAGCATACAAGAGATGACAAGAGCTATGCTTTGTGAGAATAATGTTCCAAAATTCCTTTGGGCTGAAGCAGTTAACACGGCTTGCCACATTTTAAATAGAACAATCATAAGAAAATTTTTAAAGAAAACCCCTTATGAACTTTGGAAAGGCTACCCACCAAACTTAGATTACTTGCACATCTTTGGATGCAAATGTTTTGTTCTAAATAACAAAGAAAATTTGAGAAAATTTGATCCAAAAGCTTATGAGTGCTTATTTGTAGGATATTCCACAACTAGTAAAGCATATAGGGTTTATCATCAAGATGCTAGAATTATTGAAGAGTCCATACATGTTACATTCTGTGATACTAACTTGGTGCAAAGCATTTTGGAAGATGGTGATGCAGGAAATCAGGCTCAAATGGAAGATGAAACTGCTCAGAATCATGAAAAAGAAAATTCTGGACAAGCTGAACCAGAAACTGCAAATGCTGAAAAATCAAGAGACAATTCCATTTTGTCTCATGAATCTGAAGGAAACTCTGCAGACAGCAGCTCACAGAATCCCTTGGTGACTGAATCCGCATCCAAGTCCACCAAACCTCGTGAATGGAGATTCTTGAAGAATTATCCTGAGGAATTTGTCATTGGGGACGTCTCTCATGGAGTGCAAACTAGGTCTTCCACTAGAAAAGAAAATGAAAGTTCAAACGTTGCCCTTCTTTCACAAATAGAGCCTCAAAATGTCAAGGAAGCACTAAATGACCCCTCTTGGGTTAAAGCTATGGAGGATGAGCTTCTTGAGTTTGAAAAAAAACCAAGTGTGGACTTTGGTTCCAAGGCCAAGTGGAAAGAAAGTGACCGGCACCAAGTGGATATTTCGGAACAAGTTAGGAGAAGATGGTAGCATTGCAAGAAACAAGGCAAGGCTAGTGGCACAAGGATATGACCAAGAAGAAGGAATAGACTTTGATGAATCCTTTGCCCCGGTTGCACGAATGGAAGCCATTAGACTTCTCCTAGCCTATGCTGCATTTTGTGGTTTTAAACTATACCAAATGGATGTGAAATGTGCATTTTTGAATGGTGTGATAGATAGAGAAGTTTATGTGGAGCAGCCTCCTGGTTTTGAAAATAAAGAGCATTCTAATCATGTTTTTAAATTGTCTAAAGCTCTCTATGGTTTAAGACAAGCTCCTAGAGCTTGGTATGAGAGACTTAGCTCTTTTCTTTTGAAAAATAGTTTTCAAAGAGGCACCACTGATACAACTCTATTTATCAAGAATTCTAATGATTCTTTTATCTTAGTCCAAATATATGTTGATGACATTATTTTTGGATCAGCAAATGAATCCCTTTGTACTGAATTTGGAAAGCTCATGACAAGTGAATTTGACATGAGTATGATGGGTGAACTTAATTTTTTCCTTGGGCTACAGATTAAACAAACTGAAAATGGTATTTTCATTCATCAAGAAAAGTATGCCAAGGAATTAGTTAAGAAATTTGGTCTTGAAAATGCTAAAACCATGGGAACTCCCATGCACCCGAATTCTAAATTGGATAAGGGAGAAAATGAGAAAGATGTTGATGAGACTAGGTATAGAGGGATGATCGGTTCTCTTATGTACTTAACTTCCTCTAGACCCGACATTGTGCAAAGTGTTGGATTGTGTTCTAGGTTCCAATCCAAACCTAAGGAGTAACATCTTTCTGCGGTTAAAAGGATCATTAGATATGTTCGTGGCACATCCAACTTTGGTCTTTGGTATCCTAAGACTGATGATTTTTCTGCAGTTGGTTATTGTGATGCAGATTTTGCTGGTGACAGAGTTGATAGAAGGAGCACTTCTGGTTTATGTTGCTTCCTTGAAAAGTCCTTAAATGTTTGGTCAAGTAAGAAGCAACCAACAGTGGCCTTATCCACTGCAGAGGCTGAGTATATAGCTGCTTCTTCATGCTGTTCTCAGCTTTTATGGTTAAAAACACAGCTTGCTGATTACAAATTGAATGCTGAAAATATTCCTTTAATGTGTGATAATATGAGTGCCATCAATATTTCTAAAAATCCAGTTTTGCACTCTAGGACTAAGCATATTGAAGTGAAATTTCACTCAATAAGAGAACATGTCCAAAGAGGGGATATTTGTATTCAATTTGTTAAATCAGAAGAGCAATTAGCAAATATTTTTACTAAACCATTAGCTGAAGATAGATTCTGCATGCTTAGGACTTGTCTAGGAATTTTGAGTTATAATTCTTTGTTTGAAAAGTGCTGATGTGCTTGCTGGAGAATTTTGTCTCATGAACAGGTATGAGACAATTTTGGGCAGATGATGAATGTTTCCTTCAAAATAGCGTGTTCTGGGCTCATAGCAAGTGAAAAATCAATCTGGGCCAACATCAATTCAGATCTGGGTAGTCCTATATGTTTCACCAATTCAAACCACATCTGGGCCCAATGTGAATGTTACATTCTTACTTGTGTGTTAAAGTTTTCATTAAAAGTTTGTTTATGGCCCGAACAAAGGTTTTGTTTTAATTTTTGATTTTGGTCCAAAATGAATTTCAATTTAATTCTGATTGCCATTCAAAATTTAAAATTAATTTCCTGTTTTAATTTTAAAAATCAAATAAGATCTTCTCTTTATGAGGTCATGTCTTGTCAAGTCTTTTCAAATGATGATGCAGTTGCATGGTTTTGGAAAATTACTTTTGGGTACGGTTACCAACACTCCCTCTCTTCCCTCCATAACTTCTCCTCAACCATTCGGTTTCTTCCCTCTCACACCACTATCTCCCTTTCATCAAAAGCATCATTTTAACCAAAATGAGGAAGAAAGTCATTGCAAAAAGGGCTCCTCGTGAGAAGATTTACAAACTACCCACAAAGCCTTCCACTCGCTCTCAAGACCGAACCTTCACTCCATCTCCTTCTCCTCCTACCTCTCCTCCTCGCTGTGACCCCATGGCTCGGACCAAGAACACTTCAAGATTCCCTGCCTCTGCCAAGCCAACGCCACCACCAAAAGTCACAACATCCAAGCCAGGTTCATCGAAACCGAGTTCATCCAAAGGAAAGCGACCTGCAGCACCAGAACCTCCACCTGAGTCCACACAACCAAAATCTAGGTCTGTTCCATCACGTTCTCAAAGAGGTAAAGCTCGAGTTCCTCTCTCATCTGTTAGAGAACCAGAAGTTGATCCTTTTGCTCACAAATCACACTATATGACATCTCACTCTGACTTTAACCCCCATCGTTTCAAATCTGCCATGAACCACGATTTCTATGAGGGAGTTATTAAGTATCGTACTCTATGTCCATCTTTTATGGCTGATTTACCTGATTTGAAAAAGAAAGGTTTTCCTTTTGTTGAAAACTTGGAATTTTTAGACTGGAATCACCTTTTTGACATCAAAAAACCTGTATATCCTCAGTTGGTCAAAGAATTTTATGCGAACATGACTTATCATGAAGGAAGTGTGCATTCTTATGTTAAGGGCAGAGACATCTTTTTAAATAATGAAACTGTCAGTGATGCATTGAAGTATACTGATGTTGGGCCTTGTGCTTACACTTCGGTTAAGTGGGATGAAGGTGTTGGAATTTCTTATCTTGATGCATTGGCTCACATTTGTGAACATGTTTCTTTAATTGATGGCATCACACCCACTCACAAAGCCCTAGGATATCAACGTGCTCAATTACACCACATTGTCAACCACATTTTGATTCCTCAAAGTGGTTCATATCAAAGGGTTTCTTACACTGACACACTTATTTTATATGCCCTTATTACAAAAACAGAAATCTCTTTTGCATACTTGATGGCTAGATACATGTTTGATTTTGTTCGAAGTACAAAAGATAAAGCACTTCCTTATGGCATGTTTCTAACTTGCATATTTGAGCATTTTGGTGTTGACTTGACCAATGAGAAATATGAAAATAGACATTCATACCTAAAGGGGGGTGGTTCAGTGAAACAGAACAAAGGACCTACTAGATCTGAAAGAGTCGTCCTAGATGATGAAGATGAGAACTTTGTCCCTGAGGATTCTCCTGTTCCTTCCACCGAGGGTACTTCCATTTCCACTGGGAATAAATCCACTCTGCTGAATGTGGTCAAGGATGTTGCTCAAGAATTTGTATCTTAATCAAATCACATGATTGCCATGAGCAAGGAACAAAGGAAGTTAGCTAGCAAGCATGAGAACTTTCTGAAGAAATCAAGGGATAGGGTGGCTGTGCTCATGACCTTCATTGATAACCTTCACAATGATGAAGATATTGCCACTGATGTTGAAGATGATGCTGTTTCGGAGGGGAATGGTTTTGATGCCTAGGATTTGTCTCATAAAAACTGCTGCTGCTCTCTTTTTGTCTCATGATTTCTGCTTCTTTTGCTACTTTTGAACTATTTCATTTTGGATGACTGTAATAACTCTTAATATTGGTGCACTTTAGACAGCTTAATTAGTACTTTGGTCTGTGCTCTAACTCTTTTCTGCAGGATACAAGACTTTGTTTTTGTTGCTCTTATCCGCCCTTGATGACAAAAGGGGGAGTAAAATTATTAGCAATAGGATAGGATAGGATAGTAGATCCTAGTACCTCTTACTTATTCTTGCTGCATTAATACTTGTTTTCACATGCTGAATTTGTTTGCTAATAATAACTTGATGTTGGGCTGATTATGTGATGTTGCTCATTTGATATCTCTTAGACAAGATAAATGTGTATAGCTCTTTATTGTGCTTTCTTTAAGTACAATGCATAAACAGGAACAAAGAGGAAAGCATAAATCCAGGGGGAGCTAATCTTGAAAAAGAAAGGGGGAGCAACATAAAAGCAAATGACAAAAATCAAAGGGAGTTTTCTAAACCTAACTCAAACTTATTTCCTTTTGATTATTGCTTAAATCATGTTTGTTATTAAGGGGGAGATTGTTGAGTTAAGAAATTAACTAAATTAATTAATGATGACAAACATTATTTTTGAGCAAAATAAATAATTAGTGTTGATTAATTATATCTACTTATTAACTAATTGTTTATTGTTGCAGGCCAAATGTTAATAGTCCAAATGGAATAAAAGGCATTCAGCAAAGAATATTGGGCTAAAAAGCAAAATAAAGAGCCCAAGCAAAAGTAAAGGAAGAAACCAAAGAAATTAAATCGGGCCATGCATACTAATACCCGATCCAAGCCCGAAATGGTTTCAGAATTGAAATTCCCTCTCTCTTGCTTAACTAAAAGCAACGCTCTTCTTCCTTCTAATCAAGTCACATCAAGATTTCAGAAAAAGCAAGAAAGAGAAAGAGAAGAAAAGCTTCTTCCATAAGCCATTAACCAAAGAAGCAAGAGAGAGAGAATTGAAGCTTGAAGCACAGAAGCTAAAACAGAAATCCCAAGCTAAATCAAGCTTAAGAAAGGTAAATCATATCATCTTGCATGCATCAGATCTTCATCCTTTCTTCCCTACTCTCTGCTCTATCCGAAAATGGCTTTAAAGGGAAAGTTGTTCTCTGCCCTATTCTGCTGTGTATCTACGGTCTTAATCAAGACTTGGGGACCAAGTTGGTGTTCAAGGGTTCAGATTTGGTTGACCATTGGAAAACAAGTTCGGTTACTTCTTCATGGCTTTCGGTCAAGTTGGAAAAGTCAGAAGCAAAGGTTACTCTTTGATGTTAAAGATGAAAAAGTGAATCTGTGAGTTGGTGAAGCTCAAGGCTCAAGGTGTTGACCTTGGATGAAGAACCAAGGAACGTGCATGAAGATAAAAAGGAGCTTGCTGTTCATTCAGAAGCAAGGAGAGAAAATCAGAGTTTGAAAGTTTTGTTCTGAAAAAGCTCTTTGAAGAAGTTCAACTAACTGGACAGTGTAACCTACTCAAAGGTGCATTCTGCCAGTATGAAGAACTGAATCAGAGGCTTGCTAATCTGGTTTTTCGCATAGCACAGAGGCTGTTGTTGAAGTCAATCTCCTTCATGTTTTTCTGATTGTAATGTACTTTTCTAAGCTTATCTTTCTGTAATTTCTTGAGAGAAAAGGCAAAGTGAGAAAGCTTAAGAAAAAGCCATGAGTGAAAAGGCTGAGAGATACACTTGAGAGAAAAGCCTAGAGTTATTTTCAGATTTCTTTAGGTTGGTTAAGTGTCTTGTATCTTATTCCTGTTTGGTATCCCTTTCTTAGTTGGGTTAGCACTAAGAGTAAATAGTTAGGTGTTAGCATAGCCAATGTCAAGTTAGGTTAGAACTTGAGTGTGAAATTGGTGTATGTAATACTGTTAACTATAGTGAAATTCTTCCATATTTGTGGAGGAGACTGGATGTAGGTTGCATAGCACAAAGCAACCGAACCAGGATATATGCTGGTATAAGCCTTTTCTTCTCTGTCATGTTCTGTTTTCTGTTATTCATGAGACAAAAATAAATTGTCTCATAAATTTCCGCTGCTGAGTTCAAACAGAATCAGATTTGTAACTTTGCTTTTAAAAAAAGTCAAAACAGCAACTTAAAAAGAAGGCATAGATTCAACCCCCTTCTCTAAGCCTACTACAACCTTCACCAAGCATACCAGCTTATGCTGCATCAGCCCATCACAAAAAATAGAAAAACAGCTCACTTTGTTCCTTAGTGCAGTAAACAAGTCCAACAATTCCTCATAGCACCGTTTAGCAACATTAAATGATTATGTATATATTTGCTAAAAGCAATATGAGGACAGCTGTATCATGTAAGGATAAGTGTAGCTCTGTAAAAGCAAGCAAGGACACAAAGGACACACACACTAACCCAAGGACATCACCAAAGCACTGTTGTGGATCGTGGTTATGCAAAACACAAGCTTGCATAGAGCAGCAGCAAAGAAATGGAGCAGAATGGAAAAGAGTAACATGCCAAGGAAGAAAGAAACACAAAGGACAGCAGAGGTAGTGGTGGAGCTCCTCGGACAGTAGGGGAAGTGGAGCAGGATGAAGAAAGGACTGCATGCCATCAAGGACCACTCCAACGGGCAGCAAGGAAAAGCAAAGAGGATGAAGCTACAATGAAGCCTAGCTAAAGATATATAACAAGCCTCACTCAAACATCTCAAGTCAAGAAAGAGGGCACACACATTCAGAGCACCATCTCTAACACAGAGCTGGAATCTCTTTCTTCTACTCAAGCTTAATTCTGATCTTTGTGTTATGGCTGTCTTGCGTTATTTTCTGTTTTGAGAAAAGACAAATATGTGAGGATCAAAAGCCAAGAGAGAAAAGGCAAGAGTGATGCAAAATAGCCACCATTTTTCTTCTGTTGTAATTTGGGTATATGAACTAGGATTAGTTCCCCTTGCCTAGTTGGGATAGCACTGGGTGAAGTCAGAATCTGTTTGATTCCCCTTCCAAGTTGGGAAAGCACTTTGGGTTGCTAAGCTTTGGGAAGAAAGCTTAGGGGTAGATACTAGTTGAGTTAGGAATTAATTCAATAGTATTGGTGTATGTAACCTGAGAATTATAGTGAAAATTTCACCATGGTTTGTGGTGGAAACTGGATGTAGGATTTATGGCACTGAGAATCCGAACCAGGATACATGCTGGCCTCCTTTCTCTTTTCTTTGCCCTTTTAATGTTCTGTGTATGAGATAATTTCAAATAATCTCCTGCAACTTAAGCTTCCACTACAACAGAGTTTGAAACTCTAAGTTTTAAGCTAACTTGATTCAACCCCCCTTCTCAAGTTCATCTAGAACCATCAATTGGTATCAGGAACAAGGTCTCAAGGAGTCAAGTTTCACAGCTTGGAGTAAATATCCATGGCCAACAACATGAATCCCAACATCGTGGCTTTCACTCTCATTGAAGGACAGTCTAATAATAGACCTCCCTATTTCAATGGCAGCAACTACTCTTACTGGAAAGAGAGAATGAGAATCTTTGTGCAGTTAATCGACTACAATATCTGGAAAATCATCCTCAACGGACCAGACGTCCCCACCAAACAGAACGCTGATGGAGAAGTTGTGGCTAAAGAAGACAACGAATGGACAGAGGAAGAAAAGAAGAAGGTTGAACTCAATGCCAAGGCAATAAATCTGATGCACTTCGCAATCAGTTTTGAAGAGTTCAGAAAAGTGTCAAGGTGCAAAACGGCTAAAGAAATATGGGACAAGCTCAGACTCACTCATGAAGGCACCAAGCAAATGAGGGAGACCAGAATTGACATGCTGATGAAGGAATATGAAATGTTCAGCATGAAGGAGGATGAGAGCATCGATCAAATGTTTGAAAGGTTCTCAATAATCATCAACAATCTAGATGCCATGGGAAGGAGCTACTCTGAAGAAACCTTAGTGAGGAAGATCCTGAGGATTCTCACAAAAAAATGGGAAGTAAAAAGCACAGCCATCTCTGAAAGGAATGATTTGATCAAAATCACCTATGATGAGCTAAGAGGCAAGTTGTTGGCCTATGAAACCACTCACATGTCTCAAGACAAAGATGACAAAAAGAAAAGTATAGCACTAAAATCAAGAATGACAGCCCAAGGAGAAGAATCTGATGACAGTTTCTCAGATGAAGAAATGGTGCTCTTTGCAAGAAAAATGAGAAGATTACTGAGATACAAAAACAAAAGCAAAGGAAGCTCTTCATCCAAAGATGTCAAGAAAGATCAAATCAAATTCACATGCCATCACTGCAAGGAGCCTGGTCACTTCAAGTCAGATTGTCCTCAACTTAAGAAAGGAGAAAAATCCAAGAAAGACAAAAAGAAGGTGATGATGGCAACATGGGAAGACCTGGAGAACGACACCAGCTCGGAGAGCTCTGATCAAGAAGCTCAGCTATGTTTGATGGCAGACCATGACGATGAAAATGAGGTAGATCTTTCTGACTTATCTATTGATGAACTACAATACATTATCAAAGACATCTCTGTCAGTTCCAAGAAACTCTTGGACAAGTATGCTAAATGCAAGAAAGAAAATGAGGCTTTGAGGATTGAAAATGATCTTCTTTTGAAAAAGGTTAAGGCAAATGAAACTGGAAATGAAAAGCTTTTAAAAGAAGAAAACACTGCCTTGCAAGCTGAATTAGAAAAATTCAAACTCAAGCATGAATTTACTGCTTCCACTAATTTGATTTCTGAAAACAAAAAGCTGAATGAACAAATAAAAAGTTTGAATGAAGACTTAGCTAAGTTTGTTCAAGGTTCTCAAAATCTGAACAAACTGCTTGCTAGTCAAAGGTTTGGTTCTGAAAAATCAGGACTTGGGTTCAAAGAGGAAAGTAAGGCAGTTTTCAAACAAAACTTTATAAAATCTGAAGCCTCCTCTTCCAAGCTTTTCAAACCAAAAGGATTCAGCAAACCTCAAAAATCAGTGAGCAAGAATTGGTGCTACAAGTGCAACAGAAATGGTCATAATCCTCTTCAATGTTTCATCTTTCCTAGGTCTTTTGGTAATGATAGTAAATTATATAAAGTTGTTCATGATTTTAATGCTCTTGGGCAACCAAGAAGATTTCACATCAAAGGATCCAAATGGATTTGGATACCTAAGGTTAGTTGAAGAACATGCAGGTTTGCCTTGCATCCAAAAAGAAAAAGGACATGTGGTATCTTGATAGTGGATGTTCAAGGCGTATGACTGGAAGGGATACTTTCTTCATTAAACTCAACAAGTATGATGGAGGATTTGTCACTTTTGGAGATAATGGTAAAGGTAAAATAATTGCCATTGGTAAGGTTGGCAAAGATTTCTCAACTTGCATAGATATTGTCTTTTTAGTTGATGGGTTAAAGCATAATCTATTGAGCATAAGTCAATTGTGTGACCTTGGATATGCTGTAACCTTTAGGAAATCTGATTGTAGAGTCATAAATGAAAAAACAGAGGTTGTTTTATTTGTTGCCAAAAGAAGTTATAATGTTTATGGTATCACTCTAGATGATCTAAAAGTTCAAAATGTAACTTGTTTCTCTTCAATGGAATCTGAAAAATGGATGTAGCATAAGAGGTTAGGACATGCTAGCATGTTCCAAATCTCTAAGCTTCTAAAGAAAGGCTTAGTTAGAGGTCTTCCTAACATAAAGTTTGATAAGGACATCATTTGTGATGCTTGTCAAATGGGTAAATAAATTAAAACCTCTTTCAAACCCAAGGAAGATGTCTCTACTAAGAAACCATTGGAGTTGTTGCATCTCGATCTGTTTGGACCAACTAGGACTCAAAGTCTTGGAGGAAAGAGTTATGGCATGGTAATTGTGGATGACTATATTAGATTTGGCTGGGTGTTCTTTCTTGCTCATAAACATGAGGCCTTCTCTGTTTTTGAAAAATTCAGCAAAAAGATTCAAAATGAAAAAGGTTTAAAAATTGTTTCAATTAGAAGTGATCATGGTAAAGAGTTTGAAAATCAATTCTTTGAATCCTTTTGTGATGAACAAGGCATATCACATAACTTCTCTTGTCCAAGAACACCTCAACAAAATGGTGTTGTTGAGAGAAGAAATAGAAGTTTACAAGAAATGGCTAGAGCTATGTTATGTGAATATGAAATTCCTAAGTTCTTGTGGGCTGAAGCTGTGAATACAGCTTGCTATATTTTAAATAGAACTATCATTAGGAAATTTTTGAAGAAAATCCCATATGAACTTTGGAAAGGACATCCTCCTAATCTTAGTTATTTTCATGTGTTTGGATGCAAGTGCTTTATTCTGAATATCAAAGAAAATTTAGGAAAATTTGATCCTAAAATACATGAAGGCTTTTTTCTGGGTTATTCCACAAATAGCAAAGCCTATAGGGTTTACAACAAAAACTCTAAAACTGTTGAGGAGACCATGCATGTCACTTTCTGTGAATCTAACAATGTTCCCAGTATTTGTATTGAAGATAGTACAGGTTTTGAAGCTGAGGCTCCAAAGATCACTGAACCAGTTCCACAAAATCCAAGTTCTCATGAAGTTGCACCTATTAGCAGCGAAAATCCAAATTCTGCAGGAGACAATTTGAAATTATCTCCTGTCACAGCTGAAAACACTGATGCAGAGGTTATTGTTGATCAAGAAAAACCTGAATCTTCAACTCAAATCAAAAGGCCCAGGGAATGGAAATTTCTGAAAAATTATCCTGAGAAATTCATAATTGGTGATCCTTAAAAAAGTATTTCAACAAGGTCATCTTTGAAAAGAGCCGAATCCAACAACATTGCTCTTTTATCAAAGATTAAACCTCAAAACATCCAAGAAGCTCTTGCTGATCCATCTTGGGTGTTGGCCATGAAGGAGGAATTGCTGCAATTTGAGAAGAATCAGGTCTGGTCATTGGTGCCTTATCCACATGGAAAGAAAGTCACCGGCACTAAATGGATTTTCAGAAACAAGCTGGGTGAAGATGGATCCATAGTCTGAAACAAAGCTAGATTGGTTGCTCAAGGATATGATCAAGAGGAAGGGATTGATTTCGATGAATCCTTTGCACCTGTAGCTCGAATGGAAGCCATCTGATTGCTCCTTGCTTATGCTGCTCATTGTGGTTTCAAGCTTTTCCAAATGGACATTTTGCTAAGCTAATGACCAATGAATTTGATATGAGCATGATGGGAGAGCTCAATTTCTTTTTCGGCTTGCAAATCAAGCAAACTGCAGAAGGCATATTCATCCATCAAGAAAAATATGCAAAGGAACTTGTCAAGAAGTTTGGGATGGACTGTGCTAAGCCAATGGGAACCCCCATGCATCCTAATATCAAGCTTGATAAGGATGAACATGGCAGAGATGTTGATGAGACACGCTATAGAGGGATGATTGGATCCTTGATGTACCTTACCTCCTCAAGGCCTGATATCATCCAAAGTGTTGGAGTTTACTCACGGTTTCAATCAAAGCCTAAGGAGTCCCATCTCTCAGCTGTCAAAAGGATCATCTGATATGTGCTTGGTACCACTAACTATGGTTTATGGTTTTCTAAGACTGATTCTTTTCAATTAGTGGGTTTCTATGATGCAGATTTTGCTGGGGATAGGATTGATAGAAGAAGCACAAGTGGCATGTGCTGCTTTCTTGGGAAATCCCTCATTGTTTGGTCTAGCAAGAAGCAAGCTACTGTGGCACTTTCAACAGCCGAAGCTGAGTATATTGCAGCCTCCTCTTGTTGTTCTCAATTATTATGGTTGAAAACTCAACTAGCTGACTATAAACTGAGAGTATCTAATATTCCATTATTTTGCGACAACATGAGTGCTATTAACATTTCCAAAAATCCTGTTTTGCACTCAAGAACAAAGCACATTGAAGTTCGTTTTCATTCTATTAAAGAACATGTGCAAAATGGAAATTTAGATATTTAGTTTGTTAATTCTGAAGGTCAGCTAGCTGATATATTCACCAAACCATTAATAGAGGAGAGGTTCTGCAAGTTACGAACTGAACTGGGCACTCTTGGTTCATCCTTGTTTTCTTTACAATTCTGATAATGAGATCTTTTCTGTTTTATCTCATAAATCACGGTGAGATTTTTTGGCAGATGATGAGTAACCTTTGGTATCATATCTGAACTCAATACATGATGGACATCTAGTGCTGAAGCAGTATCTTGGACTATGGGCTGTTCTTTACTGAAAATTTTTGAAAAAAAAAACTTTGATGACTAAGCCTTTGTAAAAAGTGGATTTTCAATCTTTTTGGTCCTCAATATTTTGAGATCACTCGGCAAACTTCAATTTTTTTGGATCTCAAATTTTTGGCATGTACTATTCATTTGAGTTGGGCTTTATTTCAAATGCTTATATGGTTTGGACTTTGTTAAAACTTTACCTCAAGGTTGCTTTTCATTCATATCTGTTCTCAAATTCATTTTGTTTGTTTTTATCTGAAACGTACGAAGGTTACAGCTGTAACTTTCAATGTTTTCCCAAAACCACTTTAAAGTTTTCATTTTTATCTGCTTTCAAGATGCAACCTTTGCACTCTCCCACAACTATATTAACTCCCCACTACATGCATCCTCTCACACTACTCCCTCCACTTTCATATTCTCCAAACCAGTGTTCTATAAATATGGCTCGAAAGAAGAGAGCTGCTCGCAGAGGCTCCCACAGTGGCACCCACCGTTCTGATCACACACACGCCTCTCCGTCACTATCACCTACTCATTCGTCTCCTCCATCACCACAAAACCCTACTCCTGACATGGCCTGCACTAAGACCACCGCTCGCCGCCTTGGCATTGCTCCTCGTCCTACACCTCCTCCTCCTCCAACCAACTCTCAACCAAGTTCATCCAAACCCAGCTCTTCCAGAGGAAAGTGGCCTCTTTACGAAGACGAAGAGATACCCCCTACTCAGAGTCGCCATACTCGCAGTACAGTCATTGACTTCCCTTTTCGTTCTGTGTCTGAACCTAAGCTGTCAAACCCCATTGCTTACAAGTCTTTCTATGCTGATTTTCTCCATGAGTCTTTTGATCGTCGTCATTATCAATCTCTCATGAACTATCTGTTCTTCTGTAAAGACATCCTTCATCGAACTATCTGCCCTCCTAAGCTTGTCAATCTTGACAAACTCCGTAGAAAAGGTCTGAACTTTACACCTCTGTTTGCATGTCAATGATGGATCCCCATTCTGTCCATCAAGGAGAAAGTTTACCCTGACCTGGTTCAGCAGTTTTATAGTAACCTCACCTACAAAGAAGGGAGAATCGCGTCCTTTGTCAAAGGTAAGGTGATCATCATCGACAAATACCACCTAGAAAAAGCCCTAGATTATTAGGACAGGGGGGTTGATGTGTATACATCGGGTAAGTGGGACGATACCATGAATGTGTCTTACTTTGAAGCTCTGAGTGTCGTGTGCGTCAATATCCCTCTCTTAGAAGGTACCACTCCTACTCACAAGTCTCTTGGCCCTATCCGTGCCCAGCTGCACAGGATTGTTAACCAAATCATTTTGCCTCAGCGAGGCTCTCTTCAACGTGTATCCTTCTGTGACACACTGGTTCTGTTTGCTCTTCTTTCTAGAATTTCCATTTCTTTTGCTTACTTACTTGTAAGCCATATGTATACTTGTGTCAGTACCAAAAATGTTTTACCATATGCCATGCTTCTTACAAAATTTTTTTAATATTATAATGTTGATTTTGGGGCCGAAAAATCTGAAGAGTGTAACTCATATATCAAAGGGGGTGGTGCAGTAAAGAAAACAGCTCGCAAGCGTCACCAAACTGATGATAACACTGATGTTCCCTCTGTTGATGAGGATCCTCTGATTCCCCCTTCCACCTCCACTACAATCAAGGTCATGACTCGCATTATGAAAAATGTGCTTGAAGAGTTCATCAATTTGGCAGACCTTCTTCTCACTCATGGGGCCGAGCGCAAGAGGAACCAAGTTATGGAGGAAAATGCTCTCAAGAAAACCAAGGGGAGAATTCGGATTCTGAGAGACTTTGTGGAAGATATCGAAGTTGGCCTCACAACTTCTGACAATGAGGGGGAGGACGATGGAACCTCTGATGAATCCAACTCTGATGCCTAGCTTCTTGTTATCTCATCTGCGACTATGACTTATTTTCATTTTGGACTTGTTTAGTTTATTTTGGATGACTGTAAAGACCTTAACTACTCTGCTACTTAAACTGTATGCGCTGGCCACTAACAAATTTTGTGCAGATTTTTCCTTTTCTCCCTTGATGACAAAAGGGGGAGAAAAGAAAAGGAATGTTAGCTTTGGCTTAGTGATCAATAGTAATAGTTAAGAACAATGTTCTATGGTGCTATATTTTGCCCTGTGATGTGCTTAATGTAAATTGTTCTGTGCTTTCATTACTGTGATATACTGCTTGAAAATATTGGTCTTGGCTGTTTTTAAGTTCTTTTCCAGGTTAAGATGTAAGCCATGATTGAGGGGGAGTAATACTGGCATTAAGGGGGAGCTACTCACAATCCAAATGTCATCAAAGGGAAGTGTTCTTAACTCATTTAAATTTGTTTTTAATTTCCCTATTTTATCATGTTTGTCATCAAGGGGGAGATTGTTGAGCCTAGTTTGATTTTGGGTCACATTATGATGACAAACAATTAATTGGGTTGAAAGCCCAATATTGTTTAATGTGTGCTTTATTGTGGCAGGCCCAAGCATACCAGCTTATGCTGCATCAGCCCATCACAGAAAATAGAAAAACAGCTCACTTTGTTCCTTAGTGCAGTAAACAAGTCCAACAATTCCTCATAGCACCATGGTGCACGAAATTGCAATCACACTTTTGCAATCCCGCACAACTAACCAGCAAGTGCACTGGGTCGTCCAAGTAATACCTTACGTGAGTAAGGGTCGATCCCACGGAGATTGTCGGCTTGAAGCAAGCTATGGTTATCTTGTAAATCTTAGTCAGGATATCAGAAATTATCAGGATTGATTGTGAAAAGTAAAAGAACATGAAATAAGTACTTGTTTTGCAGTGATAGAGAATAGGTTGAGGTTTTGGAGATGCTACATCTTCTGAATCTCTGCTCTCCTACTGTCTTCTTCTTCAAACACGCAAGGCTCCTTCCATGGCAAGCTGTATGCAAGGGTTTCACCGTTGTCAGTGGCTACCTCCCATCCTCTCAGTGGAAATGTTCAACGCACCCTGTCACGGCACGGCTATCCATCTGTCGGTTCTCAATCAGGCCGGAATAGAATCCAGTGATTCTTTTGCGTCTGTCACTAACGCCCCGCCATCAGGAGTTTGAAGCTCGTCACAGTCATTCAATCATTGAATCCTACTCAGAATACCACAGACAAGGTTTAGACCTTCCGGATTCTCTTGAATGCCGCCATCAGTTCTAGCTTATACCACGAAGATTCCGGTTAAAGAATCCAAGAGATATCTACTTAATCTAAGGTAGAACGGAGGTGGTTGTCAGGCACACGTTCATAGTTGAGAATGATGATGATTGTCACAGATCATCACATTCATCCGGTTTAAGAACAAGTAATATCTTAGAATGGAAGCAAGCCTGATTGAATGAAAAACAGTAGTAATTGCATTAATCCATCAAGACACAGCAGAGCTCCTCACCCCCAACCATGGGGTTTAGAGACTCATGCTGTAGAAAATACAATGAGAAACGTGTAAAGTGTCATGAGGTACAGATACAATGTCAAAAGATCCTATTAATAGTAAACTAGTAACCTAGGGTATACAGAGATGAGTAAATGACGTAAAAATCCACTTCTGGGTCCACTTGGTGTGTGCTTGGACTGAGCATTGAAGCATTTTCGTGTAGAGACCTTTTCTGGAGTTAAACGCCAGCTTTTATGCCAGTTTGGGCGTTTAACTCCAAGTTTTATGCCAGTTCCAGCGTTAAACGCTGGAATTTCTGAGGCTGTTTTGCCTTGCCGGTTTGGGCCATCAAATCTCGGGCAAAGTATGGACTATTATACATTGCTGGAAAGCCCAGGATGTCTACTTTCCAATGCTGTTGAGAGCGCGCCAATTGGGCTTCTGTAGCTCTAGAAAATCCACTTCGAGTGCAGGGAGGTCAGAATCCAACAGCATCTGCAGTCCTTTTCAGTCTCTGAATCAGATTTTTGCTCAGGACCCTCAATTTTAGCCAGAAAATACCTGAAATCACAGAAAAACATACAAACTCATAGTAAAGTCCAGAAAAGTGAATTTTAACTAAAAACTAATAAAAATATACTAAAAACTAACTAGATTATACTAAAAACATACTAAAAACAATGCCAAAAAGCGTATAAATTATCCGCTCATCACAACACCAAACTTAAATTGTTGCTTGTCCCCAAGCAACTGAAAATCAAAATAGGATAAAAAGAAGAGAATATACTATAGACTCCAAAATATCAAGGAAACATAGCTCCAATTAGATGAGCGGGACTAGTAGCTTTTTGCCTCCGAACAGTTTTGGCATCTCACTCTATCCCTTGAAGTTCAGAATGATTGGCATCTATAAGAACTCAGAACTCAGATAGTGTTATTGATTCTCCTAGTTAAGTATAATGATTCTTGAACATAGCTAGTGTATGAGTCTTGGCTGTGGCCCAAAGCACTCTGTCTTCCAGTATTACCACCGGATACATACATGCCACAGACACATAATTGGGTGAACCTTTTCAGATTGTGACTCAGCTTTGCTAGAGTCCCCAATTAGAGGTGTCCAGGGTTCTTAAGCACACTCTTTTTGCCTTGGATCACAACTTTATTTCTTTCTTTTGCTTTCTTTTTCTTTTTCTTTCTCTTTTTTTTTCGAATTTTTTTTTTCACTGCTTTTTCTTGCTTCAAGAATCAATTAAATGATTTTTTAGATCCTCAATAACAGTTCTCTTTTTCCTCATCCTTTCAAGAGCCAACACTTTTTTAACATTCTCAAAACAACAAATTCAAGAGACATATGCACTGTTCAGGCATTCATTCAGAAAACAAAAAGTATTGTCACCACATCAAACTAATTCAACTAGTTTCAAGGATAAATTTCGAAATCCTGTACTTCTTGTTCTTTTGTGATTAAAGCATTTTTCATTTAAGAGAGGTGATGGATTCATAGGACATTCATAGCTTTAAGACATGAATTTTAAATTTTATTAATTATGAATTAAGAACAAGACTCAAAAATAGATATAAGATGAGACTAAAAAAAATAAAACAAAAATTTAAACTAGGCTCCTAATGATAGAGGTTTTCACAGAGTTAGGACTCAACAACCTTGATTTTGAGAAGTGGATGCTCCCTCAACTTGAGATGAGAGCTTTTGGCGTTTCAACTCTTAGAGTTCACGCCCCTGCTTCTCTTGTTCCTTCAGCAATTTGCAGAGCATGCAGTTTTGATTCTGCTGTTCTTCCTTCAGTTGCTCCATAGTCTCTTGCATCTTGTTGATAGATGCTTCTAGGCTGGCCCAGTAGCCAATTTCAGGGAATTCAGGGAGGAACTCCTGCGCCCTCCTTTTGATAGAGTTGTCTTGCATTTGTCCTTCTATTGACTTCTTGGTGATTGGATGTTCAATGGGTATGAATTCATCTACTCCCATCTTTACCCCAGCCTCTTTACAGAGCAAGGAGATTAAGCTTGGGTATGCCAATTTGGCTTCAGTGGAATTTTTATTTGCAATTGTGTAGATCTCACAAGCAATCACATGATGAACCTCCACTTCTTTTCCAAGCATAATACAATGAATCATCACTGCTCTCTTGATAGTGACCTCAAAACGGTTGCTAGTGGGCAATATGGAACGCCCAATAAAGTCTAGCCAACCTCTTGCAATTGGTTTGAGGTCTCCCCTCTTGAGTTGGTTTGGGACACCCTTAGAATTGGTTATCCACTTAGTTCCAGGGAGGCATATGTCCTCTAGAACCTGATCCAACCCTTTATCTGCTCTCACCATTCTCCTATTAAAGGATTCAGGATCATCTTGCAGTTGAGGTAATTTGAAGATTTCTCTAATTTTGTCCAGATGGAAGTACATAACTTTCCCTCTGACCATGGTTCTATAGGTATGGTAAGCAGTTTCGGTCATTCTCTGCTTATCTGTTAACCACAGATTTGAGTAAAATTCCTGAACCATATTCCTTCCAACCTTTATCTCAGGGTTGGTTAGAACTTCCCATCCTCTGTTTCGAATTTGTTCCTGGATCCCCGGATACTCATCTTCTTTCAGATCAAATTTAACTTTCGGGATCACTGACCTCAGACCCATTATTTTGTGATAATGGTCTTCATGTTCTTTGGTTAAGAACTTCTCTTGATTCCAAAGATTCTTTGGATTATTCTCTTTCTTTCCTCTTAAATTGGTTTGTTTTCCCATAGGAGCCATGATCTTGATGAATCTTGGCTTAGTGATCACGGAAAAGCACACCAAACTTAGAGGTTTGCTTGTCCTCAAGCAAAAGAAAGGAAAGAAGAGAGAGAGAGGAAGAGCAAATTCGAATGGTGTGGGGAATGAGGGGTGCCAAACGTGTATTTATAAAGTGGGGAGGAGAGATTTGAAGAATGATTTTAGATTTTTGAAAATTTGAAAGTGAATTATGAGAGATTGAAATTTGTTTTTGTAGAAAAATATGGGTAAGAAAAGGAAAGTTTGAAAAAATTTGATTTGAAAACAAAATTGTGGTCCCCTCCACCTTTCTGGCGTTAAACGCCCAGAATGGCACCCATTCTGGCGTTTAACGCCCAATTGTTGCCCCTTTTGGGCGTTTAACGCCCAGCCAGGTGCCCTGGCTGGCGTTAAACGCCAGAATTCCTTTATCACTGGGCCTTTTTCTAAAACGCCCAGGATGCTGCACACCTGGCGTTAAACGCCCAGAATGGTGCCCATTCTGGCGTTTAACGCCCAAAATGGCACCATTCCTGGCGTTAAACGCCCAGAATGGTACCCATTCTGGCGTTTAACGCCCAAAATGCCCCTTACTGGCGTTTTTTCGCCAGTAAGCTCTTTTTCTCTGCTTTTTGAGCTGAATCCTTCTGTAACTCTGTGAATTCCTTCATTTTTTATACTTGCCTCTGTAAGAACAAATCATATAACCTCCTAATGACTGGGTTGCCTCCCAGCAAGCGCTTCTTTACTGTCTTTAGCTGGACCTTTACTGAGAATCACTCAAGTCTCAGTTTTGAGCATTCCTGCTCAAAATTGCCTTCAAGATAGTGCTTGATTCTCTGTCCATTAACAATGAACCTTTTGTCAGAATCAGTATCCTGAAGCTCAACATATCCATATGGTGACACTCCTGTAATCACATACGGACCCCTCCACCGGGATTTGAGTTTTCCTGGAAACAATTTGAGCCTAGAGTTGAAGAGCAGAACTTTTTGTCCTGGCTCAAAGACTCTGGTTGACAACTTCTTGTCATGCCATTTCTTTGCCTTTTCCTTATAAATTTTTGCATTTTCAAAGGCATTGAGTCTGAACTCTTCTAGCTCATTTAGCTGGAGCAATCTTTTCTCACCAGCTAACTGAGCATCCATGTTTAGGTATCTGGTTGCCCAGTAGGCTTTATGTTCCAGTTCCACGGGCAGATGACAGGCCTTCCCATACACCAGTTGGTATGGAGAAGTTCCTATAGGAGTCTTGAATGCTGTTCTGTATGCCCACAGAGCATCATCCAAGCTCTTTGCCCAATCCTTTCTTCGGGCTATCACAGTCCGTTCCAGGATTCTTTTTAGCTCTCTGTTAGAGACTTCAGCTTGCCCATTTGTCTGTGGATGATATGGAGTTGCCACTTTGTGGCTAATTCCATATCTAACCATAGCAGAGTATAGCTGTCTATTGCAGAAATGAGTGTCCCCGTCACTGATTAGTACTCTGGGAACACCAAACCTGCTGAAGATGTGTTTCTGGAGGAATTTCAGCACGGTCTTGGTGTCATTAGTGGGTGTAGCAATTGCTTCTACCCACTTAGATACATAGTCCACTGCCACCAGAATGTAAGTGTTTGAGTATGATGGTGGAAATGGACCCATGAAGTCAATTCCCCATACATCAAACAATTCTATCTCTAATATCCCTTGTTGAGGCATGGCATATCCGTGAGGCAAGTTACCAGCTCTTTGGCAACTGTCACAGTTACGCACAAACTCTCGGGAATCTTTATAGAGAGTAGGCCAGTAGAAGCCACATTGGAGGACTTTAGTGGCTGTTCGCTCACTTCCAAAATGTCCTCCATACTGTGATCCATGGCAATGCCATAGGATCCTTTGTGCTTCTTCTCTGGTACACATCTGCGGATCATTCCATCTGCACATCTCTTAAAGAGATATGGTTCATCCCATAGGTAGTACTTGGCATCTGAAATTAATTTCTTTCTTTGCACTCTGCTGTACTCCTGGGGTATGAACCTCACAGCTTTATAGTTTGCAATATCTGCAAACCATGGAGCTTCCTGAATGGCAAAGAGTTGCTCATCTGGGAAGGTCTCAGAGATCTCAGTAGAAGGGAGGGACGCCCCAGCTACTGGTTCTATTCGGGACAGATGATCAGCTACTTGGTTCTCTGTCCCTTTTCTGTCTCTTATTTCTATATCAAACTCTTGCAGAAGCAACACTAGTGCACGAAATTGTGATCAATACTTTTCACAACTCAAATAATCCCCGGTAATGAATCCAAAAACTTGGTGTTCAATACCATGGCATAAACACAACTTCGCACAACTAACCAGCAAGTGTACTGGGTCGTCCAAGTAATAAACCTTACGCGAGTAAGGGTCGATCCCACAGAGATTGTTGGTATGAAGCAAGCTATGGTCATCTTGTAAATCTTAGTCAGGCAAACTCAAATGGATATGGTGATGAACGCATAAAAACATAAAGATAAAGATAGAGGTACTTATGTAATTCATTGGTAGGAACTTCAGATAAGCGCATGAAGATGCCTTCCCTTCTGTCTCTCTACTTTCCTACTGTCTTCATCCAATCCTTCTTACTCCTTTCCATGGCAAGCTTATGCAAGGGTTTCACCGTTGTAAGTGGCTACCTCCCATCCTCTCAGTGAAAATGTTCCTATGCTCTGTCACAGCATGGCTAATCATCTGTCGGTTCTCGGTCAGGCCGGAATAGAATCCAGCGATTTTTTTGCGTCTGTCACTAACGCCCCGCCTGCTAGGAGTTTGAAGCACGTCACAGTCATTCAATCATCGAATCCTACTCAGAATACCACAGACAAGGTTAGACCTTCCGGATTCTCTTGAATGCCGCCATCAGTTCTAGCCTATACCACGAAGACTCTGATCTCACGGAATGGTTGGCTCGGTTGTCAGGCGAGCACTCGGTTGTCAGGCGATCAACCATGCATCGTGCAATCAGGAATCCAAGAGATATTCACCCAATCGAAGGTAGAACGGAGGTGGTTGTCAGTCACACGTTCATAGGTGAGAATGATGATGAGTGTCACGGATCATCACATTCATCAAGTTGAAGAACAAGTGATATCTTAGAACAAGAACAAGCGGAATTGAATGGAAGAACAATAGTAATTGCATTAATACTCCAGGTACAGCAGAGCTCCACACCTTAATCTATGGTGTGTAGAAACTCCACCGTTGAAAATACATAAGAACAAGGTCTAGGCATGGCCATGAGGCCAGCCTCCCAATGATCTAAGATAGCATAACAATGAAGATAGCTACCCCTCGATGTCTTAATACAATAGTAAAAGGTCCTACTTATAGAAAACTAGTAGCCTAAGGTTTACAGAAATGAGTAAATGACATAAAAATCCACTTCTGGGCCCACTTGGTGTGTGCTTGGGCTGAGCAATGAAGCATTTTCGTGCAGAGACCTCTCTTGGAGTTAAACGCCAGCTTGTATGCCAGTTTGGGCGTTTAACTCCCATTTTGGTGCCAGTTCCAGCGTTTAACGCTGGGATTTCTGAGGGTGACTTTGAACGCCGGTTTGAGCCATCAAATCTTGAGCAAAGTATGGACTATCAAATATTGCTGAAAATCCCAGGATGTCTACTTTCCAACGCCGTTGAGAGCGCGCCAATTGGGCTTCTGTAGCTCCAGAAAATCCGCTTCGAATGCAGGGAGGTCAGAATCCAACAGCATCTGCAGTCCTTTTCAGTCTCTGAATCAGATTTTTGCTCAGGTCCCTCAATTTCAGCCAGAAAATACCTGAAATCACAGAAAAACACACAAACTTATAGTAAAGTCCAGAAAAGTGAATTTTAACTAAAAACTAATAAAAATATACTAAAAACTAACTAGATCATACTAAAAACATACTAAAAATAATGCCAAAAAGCGTACAAATTATCCGCTCATCAAACACCCATCTTATAAGTCTGGGTTTTGAATCCTGCTTTGTGAGTAAGTATTTAAGAGCAGCATGGTCAGTGTACACAACCACTTTGGATCCCACTAGATAGGATCTAAACTTGTCAATGGCATAGACCACTGCAAGTAACTCTTTTTCTGTGGTTGTGTAATTCTTCTGTGCGTCATTTAGAACACGGCTGGCATAATAAATGACGTGCAGAAGCTTGTTATGCCTCTGTCCCAACACTGCACCAATGGCATAGTCACTGGCATCACACATTAGTTCAAATGGCAATGTCCAATCTGGTGCAGAGATGACTGGTGCTGTGACCAGCTTAGCTTTCAGGGTCTCAAATGCCTGCAGACACTGTGTGTCAAACACAAATGGTGTGTCAGCAGCTAGCAGGTTACTCAAAGGTTTTGCAATTTTTGAAAAATCCTTTATGAACCTTCTGTAGAATCCTGCATGCCCCAGAAAGCTTCTGATTGCCTTAACATTGGCAGGTGGTGGTAATTTTTCAATTACCTCTACCTTTGCCTTATCCACCTCTATTCCCCTGCTTGAAATTTTGTGCCCAAGGACAATTCCTTCAGTCACCATAAAGTGACATTTCTCCCAGTTTAAAACCAGGTTAGTCTCTTGGCACCTTTTCAGGACAAGTGCTAGGTGGTTAAGACAGGAGCTGAATGAGTCTCCATATACTGAGAAGTCATCCATGAAGACTTCCAGGAATTTCTCCACCATATCAGAGAAGATGGATAACATGCATCTCTGAAAGGTTGCAGGAGCATTACACAGACCAAAAGACATCCTTCTGTAGGCAAACACGCCAGAAGGGCAAGTAAATGTTGTTTTCTCTTGGTCCTAAGGATCTACTGCAATTTGGTTGTAACCTGAATAGCCATCCAAAAAGCAGTAGTAATCATGACCAGCTAGTCTTTCTAGCATTTGGTCTATGAATGGTAAAGGAAAATGATCCTTTCTGGTGGCTGTATTGAGCCTTCTGTAGTCAATACACATGCGCCACCCTGTGACTGTTCTTGTAGGAACTAGTTCATTTTTTTCATTATGAACCACTGTCATGCCTCCCTTTTTGGGGACAACTTGGACAGGGCTCACCCAGGGGCTATCAGAAATAGGATAAATAATCTCAGCCTCTAGTAATTTAGTGACCTCTTTCTGCACCACCTCCTTCATGGCTGGATTTAGCCTTCTTTGTGGTTGAACCACTGGTTTGGCATTATCCTCCAACAGGATCTTGTGCATGCATTTAGCTGGGCTAATGCCCTTAAGATCACTTATGGACCACCCAAGAGCTGTCTTGTGTGTCCTTAGCACTTGAATCAGTGCTCCCTCTTCCTGTGGATTTAAAGCAGAGCTTATAATTACTGAAAAAGTGTCACCCTCTCCCAGAAATGCATACTTCAAGGATGGTGGTAGTGGTTTGAGTTCAGGTTTGGGAGGCTTATCCTCCTCCTGAGGAATTTTCGAAAATTCCTTTGTTTCCACTAATTCTTCTTGATCAGGTTGAGCATCTTTGAAGATATCCTCAAGCTCTGATTCTAGGCTTTCAGTCACATTGATCTCTTCTACCAGAGAGTCAATAATGTCAGCGCCCATGCAGTCATTTGGTGTGTCTGGATGCTGCATAGCTTTTACAGCATTCAACTTGAACTCATCCTCATTGACTCTCAGGGTCACTTCCCCTTTTTGTACATCAATGAGAGTTCGTCCAGTTGCTAGGAAAGGTCTTCCTAGAATGAGAGTTGCACTCTTGTGCTCCTCCATTTCCAGCACCACAAAGTCAGTTGGAAAGGCGAATGGCCCAACCTTGACAATCATATCCTCTATTATGCCTGATGGATATTTAATGGAGCCATCAGCAAGTTGGAGGCATATCCGGGTTGGTTTGACTTCTCCAGTCAACCCAAGCTTTCTGATAGTGGATGCAGGTATTAGATTGATGCTTGCTCCAAGATCACATAGGGCTGTCTTGGTGCAGGCACCTTCTAATGTGCATGGTATCATAAAGCTTCCTGGATCTTGAAGCTTTTCTGGTAAGCTTTTCAGAATGACTGCACTGCATTCTTCAGTGAGAAACACTTTTTCAGTTTCTCTCCAATCCTTCTTATGACTTAAGATTTCTTTCATGAACTTAGCATAAGAAGGTATTTGCTCAAGTGCCTCTGCAAACGGAATCTTTATTTCAAGAGTCCTTAGATAGTCTGCAAAGCGGGCAAATTGCTTATCCTGTTCCGCTTGGCGGAGTTTTTGAGGATAAGGCATCTTGGCTTTATATTCTTCAACCTTAGATGTTGCAGGTTTATTCCTTACAGAAGTGGTTGAAGAAGCCTTTTTGGAGGGATTACTGTCAGCACTCTCAGGTGTCTGATCCTCCCTTGACGTCTGAACGCCAGGATTGGGTGGAAAATGGGCGTTTAACGCCAACTTTTCCCCCTTTTCTGGCGTTTGAACGCCAGAACTGGGTAAGGAATGGGCGTTTAACGCCAGCTTTCCTTCCCTCTCTGGCGTTTGAACGCCAATAACATTCCTCTCTGGGCTCTTACTGTCCTCAGAGGGATTTTGAACAGTGGTTTGGTTATCCCCTGTCAATTGTTCATTGTTTGGCTTTTTGCTACTTTGAGCAGTGTTATTCAGTGTCTTCCCACTCCTCAGTTGAACTGCTTGACATTTCTCTGTTATCTGTTTAGATATTTGCTGTTTTGCTTGATTCAACTGCAGTTCTATGTTCTTGTTAGCAACTTTAGTTTCATGGAGCATCTCTTTAAATTCTGCTAATTGTTCTGTCATCAGGAGCAATTGTTGATTAAGCTCAATCATCTGTTCTTGAGGATTAGGATCAGTGACTACTGTCATGGCTTCCTCTTTTGGAGAGAACTCATTGCTAGAGTACAAATATTGATTTCTAGCAACAGTGTCTATAAGCTCTTGAGCTTCTTCAATTGTCTTCCTCATGTGGATAGATCCACCAGCTGAGTGGTCTAAAGACATCTGAGCTTTTTCTGTAAGCCCATAGTAGAAGATGTCTAACTGTACCCACTCTGAAAACATTTCAGAGGGGCATTTTCTTAACATACCTTTATACCTCTCCCAGGCATTATAAAGGGATTCATTATCCTCTTGTTTAAAGCCTTGGATGTCCAGCCTTAGCTGTGTCATCCTCTTTGGAGGGTAAAAGTGATTCAGGAATTTGTCTGATAACTATTTCCATGTTTTTATGCTTGCTGTAGGTTGGTTATTCAACCACCTCTTAGCTTGATCTTTTACAGCAAATGGAAACAGTAATAGTCTGTAGACATCCTGATCCACCTCTTTATCATGTACTGTGTCAGCAATTTGTAAGAATTGTGCCAGAAACTCAGTAGGCTCTTCCTGTGGAAGACCGGAATACTGGCAATTTTGCTGCACTATGATAATGAGTTGAGGATTTAGCTCAAAGCTGCTTGCTTTGATGGGAGGTGTACAAATGCTGCTCCCATATGCAGCTGTAATGGGGTTAGCATATGACCCCAGAGTCCTTCTGGACTGATCAATTCCACTTAGGTCCATAATGGATAAAGGGAAATGATATGGATTGCAAATAGATAAAAATATCTTTTTAAATTTTTTTTTTGAATTAAACGAAAAAAATAAAATAAAATAAAAGGAAATTAAGATAAAAATTCGAAAATTAAAAAGAAAATAAGATCAAAGCAAATTGAGAACTGAATCAATTAGTTAATTAAAAAGATTTTGAAAAGAGCAATCAAAAAGATATGATTGAAAAATTTTTATGAAAAAGATTTGATTTTTGAAATGAGGAAAGAGAAAAACAACAAAATGACACTAAACTTAAAATTTTTAGAAAATCAAACACTAGTTTTCGAAAATCTTTAAGGGAAAAACACAAAGAGGACACCAAACTTAGAATTTTTAAAGATCAAAAAGGGACTAAGGACATGCAAATTCGAAAAACTAAAAGAAAAGCAAAAGCATGCAATTGACACCAAACTTAAAATATGAAACTAGACTCAACTAAAAGACTCTAAACCAACAAAAACAAAACAATCCTAATCTAAGCAACAAGATAAGCCGTCAGTTGTCCAAACTCGAACAATCCCCGGCAACGGCGCCAAAAACTTGGTGCACGAAATTGCAATCACACTTTTGCAATCCCGCACAACTAACCAGCAAGTGCACTGGGTCGTCCAAGTAATACCTTACGTGAGTAAGGGTCGATCCCACGGAGATTGTCGGCTTGAAGCAAGCTATGGTTATCTTGTAAATCTTAGTCAGGATATCAGAAATTATCAGGATTGATTGTGAAAAGTAAAAGAACATGAAATAAGTACTTGTTTTGCAGTGATAGAGAATAGGTTGAGGTTTTGGAGATGCTACATCTTCTGAATCTCTGCTCTCCTACTGTCTTCTTCTTCAAACACGCAAGGCTCCTTCCATGGCAAGCTGTATGCAAGGGTTTCACCGTTGTCAGTGGCTACCTCCCATCCTCTCAGTGGAAATGTTCAACGCACCATGTCACGGCACGGCTATCCATCTGTCGGTTCTCAATCAGGCCGGAATAGAATCCAGTGATTCTTTTGCGTCTGTCACTAACGCCCCGCCATCAGGAGTTTGAAGCTCGTCACAGTCATTCAATCATTGAATCCTACTCAGAATACCACAGACAAGGTTTAGACCTTCCGGATTCTCTTGAATGCCGCCATCAGTTCTAGCTTATACCACGAAGATTCCGGTTAAAGAATCCAAGAGATATCTACTTAATCTAAGGTAGAACGGAGGTGGTTGTCAGGCACACGTTCATAGTTGAGAATGATGATGATTGTCACGGATCATCACATTCATCCGGTTTAAGAACAAGTAATATCTTAGAATGGAAGCAAGCCTGATTGAATGAAAAACAGTAGTAATTGCATTAATCCATCAAGACACAGCAGAGCTCCTCACCCCCAACCATGGGGTTTAGAGACTCATGCTGTAGAAAATACAATGAGAAACGTGTAAAGTGTCATGAGGTACAGATACAATGTCAAAAGATCCTATTAATAGTAAACTAGTAACCTAGGGTATACAGAGATGAGTAAATGACATAAAAATCCACTTCTGGGTCCACTTGGTGTGTGCTTGGGCTGAGCATTGAAGCATTTTCGTGTAGAGACCTTTTCTGGAGTTAAACGCCAGCTTTTATGCCAGTTTGGGCGTTTAACTCCAAGTTTTATGCCAGTTCCAGCGTTAAACGCTGGAATTTCTGAGGCTGTTTTGCCACGCCGGTTTGAGCCATCAAATCTCGGGCAAAGTATGGACTATTATACATTGCTGGAAAGCCCAGGATGTCTACTTTCCAATTCTGTTGAGAGCGCGCCAATTGGGCTTCTGTAGCTCTAGAAAATCCACTTCAAGTGCAGGGAGGTCAGAATCCAACAGCATCTGCAGTCCTTTTCAGTCTCTGAATCAGATTTTTGCTCAGGACCCTCAATTTCAGCCAGAAAATACCTGAAATCACAGAAAAATACACAAACTCATAGTAAAGTCCAGAAAAGTGAATTTTAACTAAAAACTAATAAAAATATACTAAAAACTAACTAGATTATACTAAAAACATACTAAAAACAATGCCAAAAAGCGTATAAATTATCCGCTCATCACACCATTTAGCAACATTAAATGATTATGTATATATTTGCTAAAAGCAATATGAGGACAGATGTATCATGTAAGGACAAGTGTAGCTTTGTAAAAGCAAGCAAGGACACAAAGGGCACACACACTAACCCAAGGACATCACCAAAGCACTGTTGTGGATTGTGGTTATGCAAAACACAAACTTGCATAGAGCAGTAGCAAGGAAATGGAGCAGAATGGAAAAGAGTAACATGCCAAGGAAGAAAGAAACACCAAGGACAGCAGAGGTAGTGGTGGAGCTCCTCGGACAGCAGGGGAAGTGGAGCAGGATGAAGAAAGGACTGCATGCCATCAAGGACCACTCCAACGGGCAGCAAGGAAAAGCAAAGAGGATGAAGCTACAATAAAGCCTAGCTGAAGATATATAACAAGCCTCACTCAAACATCTCAAGTCAAGAAAGAGGGCACACACATTCAGAGCACCATCTCTAACACAGAGCTGGAATCTCTTTCTTCTACTCAAGCTTAATTCTGATCTTTGTGTTATGGATATCTTGCGTTATTTTCTGTTTTGAGAAAAGGCAAATATGTGAGGATCAAAAGCCAAGAGAGAAAAGGCAAGAGTGATGCAAAATAGCCACCATTTTTCTTCTGTTGTAATTTGGGTATATGAACTAGGATTAGTTTCCCTTGCCTAGTTGGGATAGCACTGGGTGAAGTCAGAATCTGTTTGATTCCCCTTCCAAGTTGGGAAAACACTTTGGGTTGCTAAGCTTTGGGAAGAAAGTTTAAAGGTAGATACTAGTTGAGTTAGGAATTAATTCAATAGTATTGGTGTATGTAACCTGAGAATTATAGTGAAAATTCTACCATGATTTGTGGTGGAGACTGGATGTAGGATTCATGGCACTGAGAATCCAAACCAGGATACATGCTGGCATCCTTTCTCTCGTCTCTGCCCTTTTAATGTTCTGTGTATGAGATAATTTCAAATAATCTCCTGCAACTTAAGCTTCCACTGCAACAGAGTTTGAAACTCTAAGTTTTAAACTAATTTAATTCAACCCCCCTTCTCAAGTTCATCTAGAACCATCAATTATCATTACTGAAAACAATTTAATAAATGTCTTTATGCATAAGAAAAAATAATAATGTGCTAAAATAAGACATTGACTAAGTGATTCCTCAAAAAAAGAAAAAAAGACTAAATCTCCTTTTTGGTCCTTGAGATTCATGCGATTATCTATTTTGGTTCCCGAAATTTAAAATTACCTATACTGATCCTCTAGATTCATGTTCGGACACCAATGTGGTCCCTCAACTTATTTCGGTGATGACTAGACAAATGGAATGCTGAGATAGTACTTTTCCTTCCATGCTGGATGATGAGTAAAGGACGCGTTTATTCTTGGAGTTCAAATAAGTCAGAAACGTCGTCCAAGTAGACAATTCTTTTAAACAAGTAAGACTTTTGAGTCTTTACTACCAGTGTTGTCTACTTGGACGACGTTTCTGACTTGTTTGGGCATCAAGCTTGGACGACGTTTCTGACTTGTTTGGGCGTCAAGAGTAAACGATGTCGTTTACTCATCATCCAGCGTGGCAGGAAGGGTATTATCTGATACGTGCTCAGGAGGGCATTTTCGTCATTTTGAAGTTAAAGGGCAGAATGGTAATCTTGTCATATTCAAAGATCTGAATACTAGAAGAATTATATCATGCCAGTCTTGGACATCAAGAAGACCAAGAGTCCGTCTCAAAAATAGTGGTGCTGAAAGGGCGACAACTCATAAAGCCCATTGGGCTAAGTCAGGACAGCAAGAAGCCCAATAATGTTTTTTAAATTCAATAGGAGGCATAATTTATTATTAATTTTTGAATTTTTAGGCATTTATGTTAGTTTGTTTTGTTGTTAGAGTTTGTTGGAAGATTTGAATTACTTCTGATTTGTTTAATAGTATTTTTAGAAATTTTAAATTTAAATCAAATCTGATCTAATCAATTAAGATCAAATCTGATTTAAATTAGTTATCATATCTTTAGGATTTTAAAATTTAAATCAAATCTGATCTAATCTTATAAGATCAAATCTGATTTAAATTAGTTATCTTATCTTTTAGTTAGTTTATTAGGGGTCTATTTAAACACCTTTGGTGAGACAATTTGGAACAACTTTTGATGAATAAAATTTATTTAGTGCTTTACGCACATTTTTGTGTGTGATTAAGTGAGGTGAGTGATTTGCTTTGCTTGTTTCCTGGAGAAAATTGAGTGATTCAATTTTCATTCCTCTGATCTAGGTTGTCAAGGACAAGTTCTTTGAAAGTCTAGTAGGAAATCCTTTCGGGTGACCTAGGTTGCTAAAAACAGGTTTCTTAGAGGTCTAGTAGGAAAAAATCCCCCTTTATTTATCCTTTTTTTTTCTTATCATCATCTCAGTACTCCATTTATTTAATTATAGCCGTAAAGAGTCGAGGAACTACAATGGTGCCCAAACTTAAATCTAGAAGACCAGTATAGATAATTTTAAATTTTGAAAATCAAAATGAATAAGAACAATTTGGGAATTTAGTCAAAAAAAGACATGAAAACTCTTCATAGCGTGCAAAATTTGAGCTAAGTTAATTGTTCGCAATGTGAAAATTCAATCTAGAAAGAAAATTGGATGCTAAGAACTTAGACTCTCTTGTCTTAATGTTGGTGAAACGTAGTTTTAAACCTCTTCTTGTCTTATATTTTAAAAATTGTTGTTTCTTTACACAATAGCAATGATAGTGTAATATTTTAAATATATGAAAACTTGTTTTTTAAATTGTATATATTATAAAGGTTTTCTCAATTTTTATTTAGGACTTTAAAATTAAAAAATTTATCATATCTAAAAGTATTATGAATCATATCCTTGTAATTATTGAACAATTTTTAATCAAATGTTTATATATTAAACAAATGTTTTTTATTTTTGAAATTTTGTAATCAAGCTATTATACTGAATGATATAAACTGTAAGAATTTTTTGTATAATACAAAAACTTAATTAAAAATATCTAAAAATAAATTTTTATATTAAAATAAAATAGAATATTTATCTATTTTGGTTTTCAAAAAATTTCGGATCAAATACGTTAATTTCCAACTAAAATAATTAATTAACTCGTTAATCCTCAATATTTAACTTCGTAAGTCATGTTGATTCTTGGTCCACTTTACTATGTTAACTCCTAACGGAACTATTTTACATATCACGTTATGTTGTTACGTCAGATATTAAGTATTACGCATACGAAAGAGACAAATTGATTTATATTCATTGTTAAACAAATTAGTCCCAAAATTATTCATTATAAAGCAAATTAGTCTCCCAAAATATTCATTATCACAAAAATTAAGTTATTGTCATATTAGACTTTCTCAGTACCAATATATCTCTCCCTTGCTAGTTTTATATTAAGAGTTCTATAAGTTATTTTATCACTGCATATCACATTGAATTCAACTTTTGTGTAATCAAATGCCTCTCTATGTGTGATGTGAGGCTAAGTAATGAGCCTCTTCTCCAACTTGGTTGCCACTCAACTTTGATCAGGTAGACTAGATCCAAACTCCCTTACACAACTTGATTTGAAAATAACCTCTTGCACTATTCCAAACACAATAAATGAACTGCGGACATTCATTTTGTAGAATTTTTGCATTGTTAGTTGTTACAGAAGTTTGAGGTTGAAGTCTTTTACTTCTAACTCCAACATCCTTTATATTAGTTATTACTTGTAGCCAATTATTGTGAGCTCTCTTGTGTTTCAGTCTCAATTATCACTTCTTGTACTTCAGTTTCAATGGCTGCTTTTTGTGTTCCTTCATTCATTTTTGGTGGAGTTCCATTAGTATTATGTTGTCCAACCCCTTCAGAATATAGTCTCACTCCCTCTTAACTTTGTACTTCATCTTAATTAAAATAAAAGGGAACAAAATGCTGTTCTTTTTACAATAAAATACGACATAATTAATTTATTATATATTAGATTTAGTTAATGAAGACCTTTAACTTTTAGAATTATATCGTTATTTTTCTAGCTATCTATATAGGAAATACTACCTTTTTATCTTTTAAAAAAATTATTAGTTACAACAACCCTATTCATTCACTTTTTTTTTTTACAATTCTCGTAACATATATGAAATGTAATTATTGAATTGTGGATAAGGAAATTAATGAGTTGCCATGCGAATGAAAAATTATGTAACCGAGGTTGCTGCTCTTACGGGATTCAACATTCAACGTAGACAGTTTTTCGATAATAGTTTCATTTGCAATAGTAATAAATAAATTACAATGACAAACATTCTCTATAGGTGGTTTGTATTTCTCGATTAGTGTTTATATTCACATGGACAATTATATTTTACACTCAAAAGTCCGTAGTATGCACTATTTAAAAACATTATTAAAAAATCATAAAGACTTTGAAAAAAGAATACGTTATAAATGTGGTTTATCGCAAAATTTTTGAAAAACATATAACATGATAGGGTATTGATAAAAATTAAAGGTTAATATAAAAAAGAGTATTGATAAACTCTAATAAATACAGAATATTCTAATATATAAATATATATTTTAAATGATAATATTTTAATATTTAATATTTTAAATAGCAACAAAATCTTTAATTCTTAAATAATTAAGTATAAATTTATAAATACAAAATATATCAGTATTTTTTATTCATTAAAATTAATTATTATACAAAAAAATTTATAATATTAAAAAATTATATTAAAATAATATTTTAAACTGTAATATAAAAATATAAAATAATTAAAATTTTATTTTATATTACTTGACAAATAATTAGATTATTATATTTAAAATTTATTAATTAATTACTTTTATTAAAAATATAATTTATTTAAAATATTATATATAATATATAAAAATATTAACTTTTTAAATTAAAAAAATAGAATAAATAATATAATTCTAAATACATACCTATTACATTATATATTTAGTTATATTAGTAAGACTAAACTAATTAAACTTACGCAATTACAAATTTTATGTTATCCTTTCTCTCTCTCTCCTTATTGTTATTCTTTCATATTTTTAATATAAATAATCAATCCGTTTTATTTTTAAGATGGTGATGTTATTAAATTATCGGTATGTTTGGTTTAAGGTTAAAAAAATTGAGAATATTTTATAAGAGAATTTTATATATCAAACTCGTCTTTTTAATATTATAAATTGTCCAAAGTTGTTTTAAATATTTTCAAAAATAAATTACAATTACCTTTACTTTA
This sequence comes from Arachis hypogaea, assembly GCF_003086295.3. Taxonomy (NCBI): domain Eukaryota; kingdom Viridiplantae; phylum Streptophyta; class Magnoliopsida; order Fabales; family Fabaceae; genus Arachis; species Arachis hypogaea. The sequence continues at coordinate 18,761,915 of NC_092043.1, forward strand.
TAATATATATTTAGAAGCTAACTTATATTCTCTCTTTACATAGAAACAGTAAATATTATTCTGTGTTGGGAATAAAATGTCAGCAATTATGATAATAATATAATTTGTTTGAGAATTAAAATTTAAAACTCAAATCAAATAAAAGATATTATATTTCTGTGCAATAATTTTCAATAATAGATTAGAATAACTTAAAATAAGTTAGAATAATTCTTTTATTTTAAATAAAAGTAAAAATATTGTGGTATTATATTCTAAACTTACTCATATTTCTAGCGTTTGAACTTTGAAGGATTATTAGGTGTTAATAATATACGCAAAAAATAATAAAATAATTCATAATAATTTATTTTGTTTTATAAATTTTATTCAAATAATATAGAATTCTTCATGTTAGGTCATATCTTAAGAGTTTTAAGTTGTTTATCTAATTATCTTAGCTTTAAACCATTATCCATTTAGATCTAAACTCAACCAAATATAACTCTCCTATACTTAACTATTGAAACTGTACATAAAATTTATTTGGGTATGAATTACCTCTACTATTAAAAAATTTAACTAAAAAATAAAAAAGTATTTAGAAATAATAAAAAATAAAAAAATGATATTATTATAAATATATAATTATAAATATTATATATATAAAATTATAAATGTTAAATTTAAAAAATAAGTTTAAATCATTATCTACTTAATATTACCACAAAATGAATATGAATAAGAAAGACTAGAAAAGAGGATCATGCGATGACATATATATTAAAAAGTTTAAAGAATAAAAGAATATATACCAATCCTATATCAGTCACTATTACACACACATATGATATCCACTTTCTTAGCTGGAAAAAGCTATGCTCTCCGAAAAAATCTGGAGGCCTGGGGTTTAGATTCGCCAGAGTGATGAACGACGCAAATCTCATGAAACTGGCCTGGAAGTTAATTCATAATAGGGATTCTCTCTGGGTACAAGTCCTCCGCAGTAAATATAGGTGTGGTGATAATACCATCCCTTTGATGAAGCCTCTTCAACGTATGTCTAACGCTTGGAAAGGTATCTCTCACATTTGGAAACAATTTGAGAGGAACCTTATCTGGAAGATTGGTTCAGGTCAGACCGTGAATTTTTGGAAGCATCATTGGATCCCAGGTGTTCATTTCTTGGTGGACTTTGCCCAAACAGAGGTAATGTCGAACATGAGAGATGAAAAAGTTTGTGACTATGTGGTGAATAATAATTGGAATTATGACCATATCGGTTATAATTTGGGGCATGATTGGCTCTCCATCTTTGCCTCTATTAAGCCACCAGAAGCGGAGTTAGGTGAGGATTCGATTGCTTGGATGCTAACACTGAATGGGGTGTTCTCCATAAAATCAGCTTGTTCTGCCCTTGCCTCCCCTGCTAGTTCTGAGAATGCGAGCCTTTTTACTCGGATATGGAAGTTGGAAGCCCCTCAAAGGCTTTGCAGTTTCTGCTGGTTGGTAGCCAATAATGCACTTCTTACGAATGAGGAGCGTGTTCGGAAAAATATAGCTCAGTCTGCTTTGTGCGGTGTTTGTGGCAGCAACTCAGAATCTTTGCTCCATGTCTTGCAGGACTGTCCAGTCGCATATAGAACATGGAAGAGCATTGATGACAGGTTGGATGCGGAGAATTTCTTCACCAAACCTCTTATCCCTTGGTTGATGGAGAACTTATCTTTCCAATCTCCTTTCAAAAGGGTTCCGTGGCCCCTCCTCTTTACTAGTACCTTAAACTTCCTGTGGTTTCGAAGGAACACTTTTGTCTTTGACAATGATAGAGTTCCAGATGAAAGCAAGATTCATAAAATAGCCTGATATATGGCACAGGACTATCACAGGACGCATTCTGAGTCTATGCGATCTAGGAAACGAGTGGGGACTTTTGCAGAGAAGCTCATTAAGTGGCAGCCACCTCCTCCTCCTTTTATCAAGCTGAATTCGGATGGCTCAGTTAGTAAGGATGGCAGAGCAGCTTGTGGTGGTATCCTTAGAGACAGCAATTGTCAGTTCTTAGCTTGCTATAGTGCGAATTTGGGTGCATGCACTGTGACTGCAGCTGAGCTTTGGGACATACTCTTCGGCCTTGAACTAATCATTAACTTGGGACATTCCCATGTTGAAATTGAGGTTGATTCAGCGGTAGCAGTGCAGCTATGTTCTCAGGATTTGGGTAACCTACATTCGGTAGGAACTCTTGTATCAGCAATAAAGATCAGGTGCAACAGACTCAGCAGCTGGACTCTTCACCATGAATTCAGGGAAGCAAACTCTTGTGCCGATAAATTGGCATCTTTTGGTCATAGTTTAAGCTATGGTTGTCATTTCTTTTTTTCATTGCCACCTTGTATTTCCTTACATTTCTTTACTGATGTTGTAGGAACGGTTCACTCCAGAATAGTTTCTGGTTAGTTTTCTCCTTTTTGGGCGTTTAGCCCCGTTGTTAATTAAAAAAAAATCAAGGAAGAATCTGATTCAGCATCTCATTCATTAATTTTAGTTTGTTTTTCTCTTTACCATGAGTAACTAACTCTCTTTTATTAGGGTTAAGAAGTTTGTTTAATTTTCATGAATTGGTAATAATGTGATTGTTTGTTATATTTTGATTAATGCATTAATATTTTTTCAAGAATTGAATTTTGTTCTTCATCTTAATGCTTAGAAGTATTAGAAAATATTCTAATTCTGTTTTGCATTCTGTTATTACTTTGAAAAATTTAATATCGAAATTAGTTTGAAACTCATTCTCATAATTTTTCAAATTGACTAAAAATAGTATTTTGAAGGTTGTGCAACATTAAATCGAAATTGTGCTTAAAATCTTTTTCTTAATTAATTGACAAAAAAATGGCGATTAAATATGTTAAAGAGATATTGAATTGCCAAAAAATTAAAATTTGATTATATATGATTTGTCGTGAAAATATTTTACATGAGTCAAAGTAAATAAACATGAGAATTTCCTTTTCTGAAAATTAAATATATCTGAAACCTTAACACATCTCATTTTATTGTTTATTTTCCTATTTTCATAAGTATTCATTCACACCAAACTCTTTACTTTACTATTTTTATTTCAAGATTTATTCCTCTTGCAAAAGTTCGGCTGATCTAATTAGAAATTGCTTGTTCAATCTTTTAATTCTCATAAAAACGATATCCACTCTCTGTCATATTATTTAAAGCAATTTAGTGCACTTGCCAAGATTAGTGCCATCAATTTTTTGGCAAGTTAATACTCAAAATGGCCCTGAAATTTGTTAGTAGTCTTAAATTAGTCTCTGAAATTCCAATTAACTCAATTTGAACCTCCAAATTTTAATAAGTGACTCACGTTAGCCCTTCTATTAATCTCCATTAACGGAATACTTACCTGAAACGTTAAGTGACATATAAACTATTACATGACCTGATATGACTGTGCTGACATGAAAAAATTAGTTTAGGCTCAATTTAGCCCCTTTTAATAAATATAAAACCCTAACAAATGACAAAGTCCCAAATTGAGATCATTGCTTGGGTGTTAAAAAGGATAGTAAAGAGTACCAATCAAAGTTTAGGAAGCTGCAACAGGTCTCATATAATGTTAATACTTAGCAGCAACCATGAACTCAAGTGATATCATCATTTTTCATCCATTGATGTTGAGACTATAAAGAAACAAGATTTGTCCAAAGTCCATTACAATTTACATACTAAATCAATATAGCTAACAACATAATATAATGACCAACATATGAATTCTAATAAATTAATAATTAAGGAATTACCATATAGACAATGGGAGTGAAATGGATAGTAAAGGGTACCATAAAGGCAAACATGATAAGAATCGACCAAAATGAAATAATTCCTGCCATTTATGCTATGGTTTTCTCTTGGTCCAAGAGGCTTAACATTAGGGGTGTGAAGATGAACACCGGAAGAAAAATCAGTGAAATTAGGAACAAAACAATCTATTATCTTTGAAAGTACATTCCCATCATATCATATTCCTTTGCATCGTATGCTTGACCACAGTGTTGACAAAGTATTCGCCATTCCTAACTACAATAATTATCATTAAAAACATAAATAAAATCGGAAGAAGAACTTAGTAATGTGAATAGAGACCATATTATGATTGCAATTGTATTTGTAGTACAAACATGTCAAGACAATTCAACAAAATGAATTCATAGCATAAGTTAAATTGAAACACAAAATACAAACAAAAAAGCACGGATAAAACCCTTGAAGTAACACTATTTTGATTGCTCTGATAGCAAAAGTTCAAAAGCTTGAAATCTTTTTTTCTTTTTTCATTTCAGAAAATAACATAAATTACTATTGATTGATAGCAGAAATTGAAGCACGCCCAAAAATATTACAAAAAAAAAGAAATTAAATTTTAATTTATGAAGTAGAGGAGAATCCTCCAAATTCTTTTTAATACAAATATTGTTCCATCTCCAAAATAAAAATTAAAAAAAAAGAGAGAAGAAGCTTTTTTTGTCAAATTTATTTAATTAATAATAAAAAAATTTAGCAAGTCAATAAATCCAATCCATTCGAACATCAAATAATGAAATCAATGACTTGTAAATCCCAATCAAGAGAAGACACAAAACATAATATTAAACCCAAACGTAAAATGGTTGTATTACTAATTTTTTTGAGAGAAACAATGGTGCGTAAGTTGTTCTTCCTCCTCCTAGCAAACAAGAACGTGTGCGATGAATATTATCGGTGACCTAAAGTAGCAGCGACATTGATCTTCCACAATATGGTGGATGCAGGAGAATGAAAAAAAAGAAAAAGAGTTTTTTTGTTTGAGTGATTTGATCATAGGTGATGAAGTGCATTTGAATTTTAGTCCCAAAACAGTTAAAACGATGTCGTCCGAAGAAAAATTACGCGCCAAAGAAGAAACGACGCCGTTTAATAAGGTTAAGTGTCAGGCTCATGTGTCACTTAACATTTTAGGTAAGTATTTCGCTAATAGAAATTAACAGAAGGGCTAACGTGAGTCACTTATTAAAACTTGCGAGTTCAAATTGAGTCAATTAAAATTTTAAAAATCGATTTGAAACTACCAACAATTTTCAAGGATCATTTTGAATATTAATTCGTTTTTGGCACATCAGTTATTACCAATAGCATTGTCATGTGCATTGCACTAATATGTCCACTAATATATTTAAAATTATATTATATGTATATAAAAAATTAGTCACTTAATTAATTATTTGTATAAAATATTTATTAAAATATAATATATATATATATATATATATAATAAATTAAATATTATATATATTTATATATAAATACATAATAACTAATTTTATAATTAATTTTTTATATGTACATAATATTTTTATAAAAATAAATTCAAAGCCAATTTTCTAGTGTCCATCATTTGGTATCGAATTTTTACCAATTTATTTTTTATAATAAATTTTAAATATTTAAAATTTATTAATTTTTATATTTTAAATTAAATATTAATTATTTAACATCCTTTGACAATTAGATGTCAAAACTTTGTTTTAGGTACATAATAAACACCTAAATTAAAAGTTAAAATCTTCCAGACTTCCGGTATTAGGTCGTCCAATCCATATCATGTTTGGTTTTAGCAGGCATTTTCAATCTTCCTCGACTTGGTATGGTTTTTTTTTTATCTATTTTATATTACTAATTTTATAACTAAAATATATTATATATTATTTTTTATTATAATTAAAATTATTTTTTTAATTATTTTTTTATTTTTTATTTATTTTATCTCTTTTATATATTATTATCAATAATTAATTATAAAATTAACAATTAAAATATTTAATATAACATTATCTAATTATAATTAAAATTAAATTAAAATTAAAATATAACTATATTATATAACTAGTTTATAATCCAAAATGTATCACGTAACATTTTTATTAAAATTAAAATAAAATAATTTTTTTAAAATTAATAAATTCTTTTTTTCTATCTTCTTATTTATTTTTCTCTTTTTTTCTTTATCCTTCTCGTTCTATATATAACTTATAACGTATATTTTATATTACTAATTTAACAAATCAAAATATATGATAAAATATTTTTTCATTATAATTAAAATATTCTCTCCAGTTAATTTTCCTCTCTCCTTCTTTTTCTTCTTCTTTTCTATTTCTCTCTCTCTACTCTCTCATTCTCTGTCTTATTCAACATTTCTGTTTTATAAAAAATAAAATTAATAAAATAATATAATTCAAATAAATTCATAAAATTATAAAAAATATATTAAATTTATAATTAAATATAATTAATAATAATCTCATAATATTATTCACAAAAATTATTATTATTATATACATACTTTTTTATATTTTTATTTAGTTTTAAAACTTTATCATTAATTTTTTTAAATATTTATTATATATAATTTAAAAAATATTAATATTATAATTAATAATTAAAATCAAGATTCAATTATTTTTAAAAAAATAATTTTGAATTAATTTTATAACTATCAATATAAGATTTTTTATACTAATATATAATTATATTTTTATATATAGAGATAGAGAGTAAAAATATCATTTTAAATAATAAACATAAAAATTAATTATTTTTATTTGTGTAAAAGACTTAATACTTAATCAAATATAAAAATATACATATTAAATTCTTTTAAGTTTTAGATCATGACTATTAAAATTAATTATTAATAAAAAAATTAAAATTTTACGTAAAAATAATAACTAAAAAATTTATTATTTAAACCGACGAAAATTTTTGTCTCTTACCATATTTGTATAAAAGTAATTTGAGTTTATAAATCTTGTGACATAATATATAATAACATATAATACCAGAACAAAATTAATATAATTTAAAAAAAAATTATATTTTCGTAATACTGTTATCAACCAAAAAAACCACTATTTCGTAATAATTCAATATGTTGTAAAAAAATTATTGGTCCAATTAACTTTCATTTTCATACTAAACTCCAAGTCTCCTCCAATCTACTATATGCAAAATAAGACTTACATACAGATTGACTATTCAACATAAACTAAGAAGTCGTGAAAAACACGATAGATTATAGTTTATAATTAAAGTAGTTACTTCCATGAGTTTTCATTTTTATTTTTCCTGGTTGTTGGGTATCCTTGTCTAGTTGTATTGGCTTAAAAAATACAAACAATTGAGATCCTCAATTAGATGATGATGAACTAAAAAAAAGGAAAGAGTAACCAATTATGTGTAAATGTACTGGTTCAAGAGGTTAGTATCTCTTTTTTCCCTAATAAATTGTTGGAAAAGTAGACCAGGGGATGCTTCTTACACAAGTTGCAAATATAATAATTATATTATGATTAAGGATAAAGAAGTATCTTAGGAGTAATTAAGGAATTGCTGTTGTGCTTTAGATATGGGCATATATAAATAAAAGAAATGAAATCACAGAGAGGCGTGGGTAAAGCCGTGTCTGTCTCCACCATCTTCAAGTTCAACCCAATAATGGCTTCCCTGTTGCCATTGCTGTTTGTGTTTGCGATTCAACCATGGCGGGTGACGTCGGAGCAGTACAAAAACATATTCATACTTGCGGGACAGAGCAACATGGCAGGACGAGGTGGAGTCAGTGAAACAACGGCAACATGGGATGGTGTGGTTCCGCCGGAGAGCCAACCGAAGCCGTCGATTTTGCGGCTGAACGCGAAGCTGGAATGGATGGAAGCGCAAGAGCCACTCCACGCGGACATCGATGTGACGAAGACGAATGGAGTTGGACCGGGGATGGCGTTCGCGAACACGATCTTGGAAAAGCGACCGGGTTTCGGTGTGGTCGGTTTGGTGCCATGTGCAATCGGAGGCACAAACATAAGCGAGTGGGAACGCGGGAAAGTGCACTACACGCGCATGATGAAGAGGGTTAAGGCTTCGTTGCAAGGTGGTGGTGCCCTTCAAGCTCTGCTTTGGTATCAAGGTGAGTCTGATACTTTGCTTCTCAGTGATGCCCAATCTTATCGAACAAGACTTGCCAAGTTTTTCTTGGATCTTCGTGCTGATCTTAACTCTCCATTGCTTCCTATAATTCAGGTACTTTTTTTTTTCTTTTTCTTTTTCAATAGTAAATTGTTTGTTAGGGTCCTTTTGTCAATGAATGTAGGACAAATAATTAATTAGGAAGTGACTGGTATAGGAAAAATATTCCTAAAGAATGCTCCTCTACTTTATGAAGGGCATTCCAAATACTAATAGTTAGGTGGTGCTTTACGCGTTATCTCTTGCATCATATAGTAGTGTTTGTACATTTACTCAACATTCATGAGATTGACATACTCCAACCAAGATTGACCAAGTTTCAACTTCCAAATAACTCTCTGAGAAATCCTATCTCTATATCAAAATTAGCTACTAAAATCAGTCACTAATATATTTGTATATAAATATATGTTTAGTTTAATTTATTTTTAATATATATTTTTATTTTAATATATATTTTATACTAATAGCTAACTTTGATCGCTAATTTTAATATACACGTAGCATAACCTAACTCCTCCGTGCTATATTAGGCACTTAGTGAATGATATATTTACATGCCTACCGGTGGGTGCGCTTTTTTTTTTATTCCTTAAGAAAGTATTTGAAATAATTGTTAGTTAGTTAATATTAATTAATTAATTTTTTAATTATAAAAATATTATTTTTTAAAAATTTAAAATTAAAAATTAAGAATTTAAAATAAATAAAAAATTAAAAAATTTAATTAGTATTAATTAAAAAATTAATTTTTTAACATATTTTTTATTTTTTGTCAGCATGTTATTTATTTAAGTCTTTAATCTGCATGTTTATATTTTTTGTCAACGTGCTCTTTATTTAAGTCTTTAATCTGCATGTCTAAGACCGCGTGTAACTATAAAATTGCATATTTAATTATAACTTATATTAAATTCGATTCGTATATATATGGTTAGGACTTGTGTTCATATTTTAGTACCAGTAATTTCCCCCCACCGACCCAAAATATTCTTATCCAATTTATAATATGCTCCGATTATTTCTTTTTTCCTCACAGTTTATTCAACGTTTTTATTTTTTTTTTTTAAGAAATCTAAAGTATTTCTGCTATATTAATTAATGATTATATAAAGAAAATGTCAGAGACAAAAAAAAATTAAGACACCAAAAATATAAAGAAAATACTTATGAATAGTAATTTTTCAAACAGTAATATTAAGAAGACAATATTTAAAATTGTTTTATATAATAATATTCATAATTTTATATATAATTATTTTCCAACAATGAATTTAAAAAATCTGAATTTTAGATTTGTATGGGTTAAAAAAAAAATTTTTAAGGAATAAACAAATTGGTAAGTCAGTTTTATAAAATATATATATAACTCTCAGATTTGTAATATTTATATCCAAAAAAATATATTAATTATCCACATTTTTAAAAAATACTACTTAAATCACAATGCTAAACTTTTTTTTTAAGTAATTTTGCTTCTCTATTTGTTTAGTGAAGATATCAGTTTAGGCTTTCTGATTACTGTAGACTACAGATACAAATTTTAAGGTATAGTGACCTTTTTTTTGTTGGGCCATTAAGCTATAGTCAGCTTAAATCTAAATTCTAAAACCAAGAGAGTGAAAGCGTCGTTATCAATTACCATACTCACTTGTTAGTTGTTATTAGTCTGATGGAATATCATTTTCTTCACTTTTTGGGGGTATGAATTGAAGTTCGTGCACTCAGCATTCCCATTTGCGATTGCAGGTAGCTTTGGCATCTGGAGAAGGCCCTTACATAGACACAGTAAGAGAAGCTCAGCTTGATATGGACCTCCTCAACTTGAGAACTGTCGACGCAAAGGGCTTGCCTCTTGGGCCTGATGGGCTTCACCTTACCACCCAGGCCCAAGTTCATCTTGGGCAGGTAATGGCTGATGCATTCCTTCAATTTGTACCCACTTCACTTCCAAAAAACAATGTTCTTCCTATTCATAATGGAGCTCCTCCTACAAGACCTCACAATGGTGCCTCCCAAATTTATATGATCCCAATATCGATAACATTTCTTACCGTAGTATCCTTAACTTTGTTATAGCAAGCATTCATTCACTTTTCAGCACTATTTCATCACACGGCCTAAGCACAGTGAGATGAGCGAAGTTGATAAGAAAATTATAGCTCTGTACGAATATTTTAAGTGGATCAGTGAGTTAACTATTAAAACCAACCCAACTTGGTTGATAAAACTACATTTTAATTTAAAGACTTCTTATTAGTGGAATATTTTTGTCCAAAATTAGTGGATTTTCATGGAATACAAAATCTGGGATCAACTATATCTCTCTATTTTCTTTTTTGGAATCTCTTGGGCACAGAAGATGTGAACTGTGCAGGACCAAAAGCACCAAAAGAAGTAGCAATATCACAGTCCAGCAGTCAATGTTCGTTGATACTCAATTTTAGCAAGCACTTTTGCAATTGTTGTTTCATGGCTATTGGGCCTTGATGGGCCAGATTCCTTTATAAGAGGCTTCAACCCTTGTTAATTATCTTTTTATGGGAAGAGTTCAACACAACATTATGCTGTGTTGCGCTAAATACAACACATGATACTGATAGTGTGTAAGGGTACTTGACCAAAAAGAAAAAAAAGAAAAATACACACAGGATTATTGCTCTCTTCAAGTATTGCGTCAACCATATGAAACAAGCACCACTCACATAAAGATCCCAAAAACAACTTTTTCTAAAGACGCCTACGTGGCAAAATCTAAACCATACATTTTAAAATCACACTTTTAATTATATAACACTTAAAACCGTAGCCTTTTATAAGAAAAAGCGTTACTTAATGAAAAAAAGTAAATTAGAAGATTTAAGAGAAGAAATAATTAAATTATCAAAATTGATAGATCAAAAACTAATGATTCCCCACATCTCTATCATACTTTTAACCCACAATTAAATTCTATAGTAGATATACTTGAAGAAATATTAGTATCCATAAAATTTTAAAGAAATAAGGAAAAAGAGGAACCTAATATAAACGAAATAAAACAGATATTAAATAAATATTTTCAGAAAGAGAATCCCAAAGAAGGAAAAATTCAAAATATAGGCAACATAACAAAACTAAAAGTAAAATCACAATTTAAATTATGAACATTGATGAAAAATTAGAAGAATTTACAATGCTTTTTAAACAATTAAAAATGGCTCAAGAAAATAATATTATGGAACAAGAATTTCAAATAGAAGAAGAATTAGTAAATTCTGAAAATATAGAAAATGAAGAACACATCCTAGATTATTCAAGTGATGAAGAACTAGCAGTTCCAATACAAGTAAAAAGTGAAGCTAGAACATCTAAGGATAATCAATCTCAATTTAAATGAGAAACAGGTTTTGAAAATTATGCTTTTAAAAAAGGATTTATAAATAAAAATTCAAAGTATACAAAAATACCATCAAAATACGTTCCTAAAATCTAGGAAATGGAAGGAGAAAGAATGCTTGATTTAGACTGTAAAAAGAATGAAAAAGAAATTTTCGAGAACTGGTTGAATTCCTTCTTATTAGAGGTCTTTACTAATCCAAAACTTAGTGAATTGTCTGGAGGAGATATCTGGAATTATATAGGGTTTCATACTAAAGGAACTGTAAGAGATTATATGACATCAATAGAAAACCAAATAATAGAAGAATTAGCAACAAAAACAACAGTTTACGATAAGATATTACATATAATGATGATTCTGTATAAAAAAATTTTTGGAAAAAATATTATAGATCATAGACAAGAAGTCTATAACAAAGAGTATCAAGAAGCAAAAAACCATTTAGCTAATATTCAAATATATGATTTATGTAATGTAGAATCTTACATATGTGAATACAGAATACATTATTATAAACTAAAAGAAGAAGATAAAAACCATTATCTTAGTATGTATATAACAAAACTTCCACACCCTGCTAATGAATTTATAATAGGAAGATTTATAAGAGAAATAAATAGAGGAACAATTGAAAATAATTTTGGCGGAGCAACTTCTGCAATAAGAGAGGAAATAAAAGAACGTTGTATGCAAGAAGCAACTCAAAAAATATTTGAAAATATAATTAGAATTTGCTGTCAGGATAATGAAGAAATACCTCAAAAATATGGTCTTAATAAAAATTTTCAAAGAAAAAGAAAATATCAATTTAGAAAAAGAAAATACTATTCAAACTGGAGAAAAAATAGGTATTTTAGAAAAAGAAATAACAATAAAAAACAAAAAAATAACTACTGCCCAAATAAAAAAGAAAATTGTAAGTGTTGGTATTGCCAAGAAGAAGGACACTATGCAAATGAATGTCCAAAAAAGAAAGATAAAAAAGACCTTACCAAACAATTAGAAATTGCTAAGTCCTGTTTCATGGAACCATTAGAAGAATCAGATGATAACTTAGACTATATTTTTGAATATGTCTTAGAAACAGACTTAGAGACTGAGCAATAATGCCACATTTATTACTATAAAAATAACAGAAAAGTTTATAAATGCTTTCATAGATACTGGAGCAACACAATGCTTTGTTAGTACAAATATAAAACTTGATTGGAAAAAATTAAAGAAACCATTAAGAGTTAGAATAGCTGACAAATCAATACATAAAATTGACCAAAAAGCAAAAATGGTTGAAATATTTATTCAAAATTATAGGTTTATTGTTCCATCCATATATATGATAGATTCTGGGATGGATTTTATCATAGGAAATAACTTTTTAAAGCTATATCATCCTTTCATTCAAGAATTAACATATATAGTTTTAAAAGCTCCATACGATTCTTCAATAAATCAAAAATCAAAACGTATAAAGATACCAACTACTACTATAGATAAGATTTTAAAATTTAAAATATTTTCTATATTAGAAACATGTTATTTGAATTTATATTTTCAGATAAATATCCCAAAAAATAATCTTGAAATAAAGATAGAAGAACTTTTGGATGAAGTTTGCGCTGAAAATCCTTTAGATATTAAAAATACAAATAAAGAATTAGTAAGCATTAAATTAAAAGATCCTACAAAAGAAATAAATGTTCCAAATAAAATTCCTTATTCCGCAAGAGATAGAGAAGAGTTCTCATCAGAATGTAAAGATCTTTTGGAAAAAGGAATTATAAGATTAAGTAAAAGTCCTCATGCGGCTCCAGCCTTTTATGTCGAAAACAATAATGAAATTAAAAGGGGAAAACGAAGAATGGTAATAAATTATAAGAAAATGAATGAAGCAGCTGTTGGTGATGCTCATAAACTTCCTAGAAAAGATTCTATTTTAGAAAAAATCAAGGGAGCAACTTGGTTTTCAATGCAAAATCAGGATATTGGCAACTTCGTTTAGATGAAGAAACAAAGAAATTAATTGCTTTTACTTGTCCAACAAAAGAATCAACAAGTGTGTTGCTCTATGAATGGAATGTTTTACCATTCGGATTAAAACAAGTCCCAGGTATCTATCAAAGATTTATGGAAGAAAATCTAAAAGAATTAAATGAATTTATTTTAGTTTACATTGATGATATATTAATTTTTACAAAACAGGATAAAGAAGATCATTTTCAAAAATTATTAATAGTTTTAGAAAGATGTAAAGAAAAAGGATTAGTTCTTAGCAAAAAGAAAGCAAAAATTGCAAGACAAGAAATAGAGTTTCTTGGGTTAAATTTATCCACTCAGGGAAAGCTAAAACTTCAACCAAATATTTTAGAAAAGGTAAATTTATTTCCTAATAAAATAGAAGATAGAAAACAATTACAAAGATTTTTAGGGTGTATAAATTATATTTCTGATCAAGGATTTTTAAAGAATATAACAGAATACACAAAAAACTTATTTCCAAAAATAAGTACTAAAAAAGAATGGAAATGGGAAGAAAAAGATAGTATGCAAATTCAAAGGATCAAAAAATTATGTGAAATGCTTCCGGAACTTTATATTCCAGTAGAAAATGACTACTTAATAGTAGAAACAGATGCTTCAGACATAACCTGGTCAGGATGTCTAAAAGCTAAGAAAGCTATAAAAAGTTTAGAATAAGAAAAAGAATCACTAGATTCTAAATATTCCCCAAAGAAATTACTTTGCAGGTATATTTCAGGGACTTTTACTCCAACAGAATAGAGATATACTACTCATGAAAAAGAAACTCTAGCAGCAATTAAATCTCTTAAAAAATGAAAAATTGATTTACTACCCAAAGAATTTACATTAAGGACAGACTCAAGTTACCTAACAGGTTTCATTCGATACAATTTAAAAGTTGATTATAATCATGGGCGATTGGTAAGATGGCAATTATTTTTGTTACAATATCCAATAAAAATTGAATATATTAAGGGTGACAAAAATATTATTGCAGATACATTGACAAGAGAATGGAGTTCGTCTACAATGCATTAAATCAAGAAATTCAAAAATATCAGCAAGAACTCGAAGAATGCAAGCATTGTCAACAAATAAGGAGACAGATCCAATCCCTCAAGAAGGCCATCGAAGCAACGAAATTAACACAACAACCAAAACCATCAGAGTTCAGCCAGGCAAGCATGGTGGACAAACCAGGTGAAGGAAAATTATCAGAAAATAAAACAATTGCTGAAATTATTAAAAAATCCACACAAGACAAAAAATATTATGTCATTATAATGGCCCCATGAAAGGAATATATGATGCCTGAGAAAAAGCAGCGCCATTTACACATCAATCAAAGATAGTTCATAAAGGAGGATTTTTAACACTAGAAGAGGCAAAGGAATCCTTCAGGGAATATGAAACTCTTCATCCAGAGCAAACCCTAAAAAGAGCAGATAAAGCTCCAGTTCAAAGAACAGGAATAATAAGAAACATTCCTACAAGGGCTGAGATCAAGAAAAAGAAAAGGGTCTGTAGATCAAATCTCAGAGAAACCCTTAACATAGTCTTGAATTGGACTGAAGAAAAAAGGGCGAGTTTGGGATACTATCCCATCGCCAAAGAACAGCTAACAAAGCTGGTTATTTTTCCAGAGGCTTCCCCATCTGACACTTATCAGTTTTTCCAATATGGATTAATTGATACAATTTTAATTTTTAATGATCTAAAAATTATTAGTGAGTTTCCTGCAGGATTGGTTGATGGAGTAAAGAGATTTAAAAATATGATTGACAATGTAAATCCAAGGGATATATCCCTAAAATTTACAAATAGTCAACCTATTTTTAATGAAGAAGAAGAATGCTTGGTTCCAGCACACCAAGTAATATTCATATCCGTCTTCCCAGGAAACTTTCAACCAATCGATCAGGTTCAAGATTTAACAATCTACAGTCATGAAGGAAGACTAGCCAGCACATTAGCAAGGGTTTTTGAAAGAACTCAAAAGATAACAAGGGAATCTCATACAAGAATTAATTATAAAAGCAGAAATACTCTGCTTGTGTCCAGTAAAAGAAATGAAATTGAAGAAAGAGAGATGAGACTTTTGGTAGAATTTGAATCTGCATTCTACAATCTATCCGGACTCTTAGAAAAGCTCCCTGAAGGGATAAAAAGGAATCTCTGCTATTTGATAAAAGACAGAGAAGACCACAAGTGCCAGCTGTGTGTCTCAGAAATATCTGAAGAAAGCAATAATGAAATGAGATCCACCCACATGATAAAAAAAGAAGACAGTGCATCCACCCACATGATAAAAGAAGAGGACAGCGCATTTGAAGCATCCCTCAACATTATTGCATAATGATGTAAGCGCTTAGGTCATAGAGCACCAACAATGTAGCAGGTGCAAGATAATAAACAATGACGTAAGCAATGACGTCATAAGAAGGGTAAGGATGGGAATTGTCCATCAGACCCAACCATTATAAATAGATTACTTAGGCAATTGTAGAAGGTATCAGAAAACAGAAAGCAGAAGGCTAAGAGTACTCATATGCTAGGAGAGCAAGGAGGAAGCTGCCGAGGCGATTCTGTAGTCTGACAAAAGAATTCCCTTAGGAAAAAATAGTTTTAAACTCCCCTCTGGAGTTAATATCTACAATCTCCCCTCTGGAGATAAAAACGTCTTATGTAAAATATACTAAATAAAGGAAGTTTTTTCTCCAGAAAGGTACGCCTTTATCCTAATCTCTTAGTTATGAATTATTTAGAAAGCTTAGAATTAACGGAAGAATCTGATTATTATAGATTAACTGCTTTATTAGATAAAGAAAAACAGGCTGTTCTAAAAACAGAACTAAATCTCAAATCAAATGAAAATTTTAATAAACAAAGTCTTTTAAAAGAAGTTTTTAATAGAAAAAATATAATATACTATGGAAAAATTCAACTTGAAGCCCCTGTAAAAATAAAATCTGCTAATGGAGAACTTGAAATAGCCTTGATAAATGATGAAGAATTAAGTAAACAGATTGAGAAAATTAAGGATCAACAGAAAAGATCTAAAATTGGATGGATTCATATTAGTACTATACAAGTTTTAATTAAATCTACATATATGAAAGAAATTAATTCACTAATAAGTTTAGCAATCTGTGATAAAAGAATTACTGATAACCTAATAGATCAAATAATTGGAATTGTTCATGGAAATTTGGCAAATGTAAATGTTAAATTTAATGCCCATCTTGGATATGCCATACCTGTATCAACTGAAAATCTTGGTAGATCTATAAGTTTAGCTTATAAATTTCATAGAAAAAGTTTAATGGAACAAGATGATGAACCATTTCAATTACATATGCAATAAATTATGCTTTAAAGAATAGTCATCATAGTATAATATTTAAAAATAGAGAAAGAATTTATGTTGATGAATTATTTCAGAAAATTGTAAAAACAGAAATACCAAAATATAAAGCTATTGAAAACCCAGTTCTATTATTAAAAGAACCATCAAAAAGATCGGTTTCATCAAATTTTCAAATAAGAGAATCTAAAATCAATAGTCCTTTAAGTTTATCTAAATTAAAAATTAAAAAAGAAAACTCTGAAATAAAAGAATTAACAAAAAAGGTCGAAAAATTAAATGAAACCCTAAATACTAAATTATGACAAGAAATAAGGAAGAAATATATGTAACTTATCAAGATAAGAAATAAGAGCTTTTTGAAAGAGAAAATCGTTTGAATTATTTGCAGTTTTCTGAAATAAATCAAAGAGCATTTAAAGCTCTAAAAATAATCTATAACAAGTTAAAAAAGGAAGTTGAAGAGTTAGAAAAATTAATAGAATCTCTGGAAAATAGTGATGAATTAATGATAGAGTTTGCAGAAATTCTAAAATAAATAATGATAAACAAAAACTATTTTAGGAATTATAATAAGATTACCTAACTTATGAGACATAAAAAGATTGAAAAACTAGAAAATAAAATAAAACGGAAAATGGCGAAAAAAATTAAAAAAATAAAATAGAGGAGTATAAAAAAGAATTACATAATCTACAGATTGAAATTGATGACCTTATAATAAAAAGGATAGAAATAAGAATAAATATAAATAAGTTAAAATTAAATCTAGGAAATTTATAAATGTCTGGAAAACCATATTACGATTAAAACTGTTGAAAGAAAAGATGGAGAAGGAAATTGAAAAGATAATTAACAAGAGAAAGTGTAAAAATAAAAGAAGTTTTTAAGGATTTAAGAAATTATAAACAAATAAAAGATTACATCAAGAACTAGTAATAAATAATCATTTAACAAATACAAGAGAAATTACAGAAATGGTTAAATACTCTAGATTATGAAGTTGCAAATTATTGAATCTATACAAATTATAAACTTATTCGAAGAGTTAGTAGAAATTTCGAAAAAAAGAATTAAGAGAAAAGTCGAAATTGAAAAAATTGGTATCAAAGCCAAGTTAACGATTAAGGGTAACACTTTCTTTTTAAGCAACACTTTTAGTAATACGCTTTTAAATCAATAACAACCACAAAATGAAAAACGTCGGGTCTTTACGAAAAGTTAAAATTGACAACTTTACCATAGACATCCACCTATGAAACATGTCGTGGCCCGTGTGCACTTAGATTAGCGTTTACAAGTATTAATTCATTTTTATAAAACTAGTTTTGATTAAAATATTTTTAAAAGTGTTCTAATATTATCTTCACTTTTATTCTGTTAAAATACATAATAGATCATAGATCATGTATACTAATAGATATAGAAACGTAATAATGATGTGGAGCGAACAAGATTACAAGACTATCCTATACATTCACTACAGGAAACACGGAAGATAGCGGCGACAAATTGCTTGCAGTTTCTTTATCTGCTGCAGTTTGCTAAGATAGCTGTGATTGATATCCGATCTATTCAACGTGACGCAGAATCAACTTGGATTAGTGTCGATTCCATGAAGTCCCGCCACTAACCCTAATCCAATTTCCCCCAAATCAGTTCAGATTACCCAAAATATATAGCAGGGAACCCACGAAAAGGAGAGTCGAAGGGGCGAACCCCTGTTCTCTGCCGACCCAACCTCTTCTCATCGCCATGACCGTTCCCCTCTACTCTACATGTATAACAAGCCTGTGCTACAGAAGCCCCTCCTCTCCCCGTGATGCTGGCGCTAAAGCGCAACCTGAAGGTGAACACGCCCGTGCTACGCAAGAATCTGAAGCACTCCATGTTGTAATGGAACAATAAGGATCAAATCCAGGCACTTAACCCGTTGTTTGACGTGGTTTGGGGGACAGACATGGTTTACATCGAGGAGTCGATGAAGCACTTGATTTCTCCTTGGAAGCTTTGGTGTCTAAAGACGGCGTTGTGTTGCTCGGGTACCAGGTGAGGTCTCTGGAGGCGCACAAGAGGTTCTGGGAGATGTGCGATGAGGTTTGGATATCGAGAAGGTCCCTCATGACCACCTGCATCCTGAATATGCATACGAGGAGACTGATGTTTTTCTCTTGTGGAAGAAGAAGAAGCAGTGATTTCGGTAAGCTTTCTAAATGAATTTTTAGAAATGCTTGAACTTGTTCACTCCTATGTCTTCCAAATCAAATTTACTAGTTGAGTTTTACAATCAATTTGAAAATTGGAGCGAAGGCTTTGCCTTTTTCAACACCTTAATCTATGATAGAATGAATGCTGGTATATGACTGCATAATCATAAGGTGTTTGAAGATTCATTAGTTCTAAAACTTTCTGTAGTTTATTTCATGCCATTGGATTTGCTTAGCTTATCATAGATGTGGCCTCTTCAATTTAATTTCTCCTGTTTATGTTTTTCTGTCTTTTAGGCTTGGATTATGCTGACCCAAAAGGGAAAGGAAATTTTTTTGGAAAAATTTTTTTTGCTGCTGGATTAACAGCATTATGCATTATATATCTTCTTGGTTCAGATTGTGCTTTCAGGTTATTTTGATTCAGATTTGGCTCAGGGTATTCAGGTGATAAGAGGCTGTTTTTTTATGAGTTCAAGCCTCTAGAAGCCTTGAATCCCATCTCTTTAAAAGAAAGTTTATATATTATTGGTGGTTATTAATATTGTTTCAAATTAAAGCGTTATTTCTGCTCACCTCTATCTATATATAGCAATTATATGACAATTTGTTTGACTTTGAAATTCTAGTAAACATGAGATATTTGAAGAGAAATTGTTATGGTTTTGGTTGACAATAATGATGTGAGCACTACATAAGCTTGCTAATTATTATGCTTGTAATATCGTACTTAGTATTTGGGCAGGTTGGGCTTCTCGAGCATATTTTTCTAGCAATGGATCTATTGCAATTGAAATTGCACTCAAGATGGCCTTCCTTAAATTTTCTGTTGATCATGTGGACTTGTTTGTAATTATCTTGAGGATACCACTAATGAGAGATCTTCGACTCAGCTGATGGTAGGTATCTGCTGTCTTTTAATTAATCTATTGTAGTTTTTGCATAATTATGTTGAGTTGATGGTTCGTTGCTCTCTAATGGTTGCTCTTTTAATATGTTTAGTTTCTGGTTCTCTTTCTCCTTGTCTTTTCACTTCATTTATTTGGTTTTCATTCGCATATTGTGATTGCTTTGCTATTTGATATAACAACGTTCAATGAGTTTTAGTCACTCTTAATTGAATTGTTTCAAATTCTCAAGCACTCCAGGTGTTTGATGAAATGATTATTTGTTTTTCTTCTCACTAAATGCAATAATTGATGTTGATTTAAGAATAAATTATTAATTTGTAAGGAAGGACCAAAATATAGATGAGGATGATGACAATGATTCCTCAAATATGGCGGTTCTACCTTTTTAGATCTTGGAATTAGCTTATTTTTATGAGCTTTGAATTTTAACTTATTTTTCTTAGTAACTAAGAGCTTAATAACCATGCTGCTTCAAGAAAGAGATATTTGATTAAATTAGCAGTTGTTGAATTTTCTATTCAGTAAGTCAAGTTATTGATTAATAATGAATTTGTTAACATGTGATTTTTGTTGCAATTGAAGGGAGCATAAGTGTAAGTGTAGTAGTAGTCATAGGACAATTTTGCCAGTGCAGCAGGGATTTGTTCACATAAAGGAGTTGTAAAAGTTGCTGGTGTAAGAATCTTATTTTTCTTATCATCTTTAAGTATTCTTTTTAAGTTTTTCCTTTTTTAGAATACTTTTTCTCTTTTTATGATTTTTTAAAAAACAATGCTATTTGAAGCGAACTTGAATATAAAAAACTTCATTTCCGATGTAGGCTTTTATCTTTAATAGCCACTTATCAATCCAACATCATTGACGCCATTTTGCATCTAAATGCATTTTTGGTAATTCAATTATCTATTAATGCATTTTTGTTTTGAATTTATTAGATACTATTTTAGTTTTGATTATCATATAGTTTGGTATTTTTGAAATTATTAGATACTATTTTAGTATATTTGGCTTACTTATTTCTTTTTTGTTTTTCTTTTTTTCTTGCGGAAAGGAACGAGAGCCGCAATGGAATCGTGACCTTAGCTCTTTGATATCAAGAAGAACTTAATAAGAAGGTAAGAAAATAGAGAATTAATAAATTCTGCAGAATATTTGATCAGTGATTGAGAACTGTGATTGTTTATATTGTTGTGTGTACAAGCTTATTCACCATTTCACATATGAATTAACACTATTTTTTGCATGCACCTAAGAGCCAATATATGTGGACTTTCTTCAAATACAATACATGCACCTAAGAATCATGTGATTGTTTATATTGTTGTATGTACAAGCTTATTCACCACTTCACATATGAATTAACACTATTTTTTGCATGCACCTAAGAGCCAATATATGTTGACTTTCTTCAAATACAATACATGCACCTAAGAATCATCCAACACTGTTTATTATACTTGTCACTGAAAATTGAATATATATTGTTTCAGAATTTAATAAAATTATCAAGTATTAGTAATTTAGGCATTTTACAGTAACTTATTTCACTTGGAAGATTTTTGTTTTTTGCTTGAAGACTAGTCTAACTGCATAACTTAATATTGTCATGTTTATTTTTTTGAGCTTTAGAATTGGCTATTGTGATGTGGATTTCTGTAGACTTTGCTTTTGTTAACAACTTTAAGATATAATATGCCAAGCAATAAAAGTATTAACCAATGTCTTTGTAGATGATTGTTGTAGGTTCTGATGGAAGGCTATACCTCTTATATATTACTACCTAAGTGTCTAGTAGCAGGACTCGGGAATTGAATGCTTTGTACATATATGTTCTATATCTTATGTCGGCAGTTTGGTTTCTGCGCATCCTCTTGTTAGTTCATGATATTTGGTTTTTATTCTCTCATTTTCAGGTTAGACTGAAAGTGAGTAGATCAATTAAATGGATGCGGACTGCTGGTATACGCACCCGAAAACTTGCTAGAAACATGTTGCTATTCTAGAAGCGAATAGGTAAGGAGATGGTATTTTTTCTAATTCCTTGCCAAATTTTGTTGATGCTATTATGCTGGTTATTGAACTCTGAATAATGCTATATTTCAAGAAGTAATCTTCATATGTGATTATGGTGAAGTTTAAAATAATATGACAGTTACCAAATGGCTACCTCTTAGGCTCCATCTTTATTCTTGAAAACTGAAAACAAGTTTCATACATGATGGTAGTTGATATTTGGTAGAAGCTTTTATTGGCTTGCTTATTGTGCACATACCTGTTGTTTTATATTTTTCTGTATCAACTAGGTTGTTGAAATGATATTGCACTTTTTTTTACATGTATTTGTAATTAATTAATCTAGGTGGCATTTTGAATCGTTAGTTTTTGATATTCAATTGAGAAGAATTGAGATTTGTTTAATAGATATCACACTAGTATTTTGGTTATGGTTGGAAAGGGGTGGTGTTTGCATGTAGATCAGATAATCTACATGCTCTTTGAATTGAATGTGTATATCGTCTCGCAAATGTAAATCTAATTTGTACATTTGACTCGAATGTGGTGTAATTACTAATTTTAAAATTTCACTCCTTGCAGGCAGAAGTACGGAGACAAAAGGAGAAAGAAGCCGCTGAAGCTTTGAGGCGTGAACAGGAGGAAGATCATGAAGAGGCTAAGTTGAAGAAGGAAGCTCTGAAGGCTGCTCAAGAAGCTGTTTTCAAACAGAGAAGATTGACAAGTGCTTTTGACACTAACTGCTTGAGGCTGTGCCAGCGCTAGGTTGATGAAGCTGATTTACTCCAACCAGAAGTTGTTGGATATCGATTTACAAACCCCTTAGATTTCCCGTTCTCTCTCTCTCTCTCTCTCTCTCTCTCTCT
Organism: Arachis hypogaea; assembly: GCF_003086295.3. Taxonomy (NCBI): domain Eukaryota; kingdom Viridiplantae; phylum Streptophyta; class Magnoliopsida; order Fabales; family Fabaceae; genus Arachis; species Arachis hypogaea. Next base: position 18,784,732 of record NC_092043.1, read on the forward strand.
CTCTATCTCTCTATCTCTCCCTCTCTCTCTCATGTGAATTCATGTAACTCTTGCGTACTACACATAAATGCATTGCATTCTTGTTTTTTGTTTACAAATGCAAATAAAGTGTATATAGATTCACTTATAGGTGGACCAATATGTTGTTATAAATGCAAATAGAGTACATAATTAATTCCTCCCGTTATTCAGTTTTTTTATAAGTCCAGGTATAAAATTGAGACGGTTCAAAACTGTCTCATTTTTTTTAAAAAAAATCCTACGTAGATTTGTGGCGGTTTTAAACCGCCGCAATTTTTTTCAAATCCGCTGACAGAATGGCGGCGGTTTTGCAACCGCCGCAAAATCAATTATCTGATTTGCTGCAGTTGTGCCAGCGGTTTTCCAAAATCGCCGCAAAATTAAATCTCCACCCCCTAATAGGCAACGCTTGTGGAACCGTTGGAATTTTGTTTCGCAGCGGTTAAAAATCGCCGCAAATCCCTAAAAGAACCGCCGCTATTCGGCGTGTCTCTTGTAGTGATTTTATGAGTTTAATCTTTTATTTTTTATTTTTAAATTAAAAAATGATATTTTTACTTGATAATATTAATTTTTTCTTTACAAATTCATGTAAATATATAATGCAAAAAATTATGTCTAAAGTGGTATTATCAAAAGTAATAGTAGCAATATCTATTATCCTTTAATTTTATTATTTTTTAATATTTATTCATATTATAGGGGTGGCAAAACGAGTTGAACACATCGGTTTAACCCGTTAAACCCGCTAAAAAAGGTGGGTCGACCTAGGATTTAGAGCTCTCCATGCCCACACCGCTAAATTGGCGGATTTTGGCAGGACGAAACAGGTTAGTCTGCCAGGTTGAAATTTTTTTTTATTATTAAATAAAAGAGTAATTATTATTATAAAATCAATAATTATAAAATTTTCAAACACTTTTTTTTATTCTTCTTTTTAGTTATTAACTTTATTTATTTTATTTTACAATTCCGTATATTTGCTCAAATTATGTGACTTATTTTTTAAAATAAAGATGATTCTATTGATAAATATTATTTTGAACAATTTTATTGAAGTTAAAAATTAAAAAAATACTAAAAAAATTATATTATAATTCGACTAATTTTTATTTGTATTTGATTTTTTAATAATTATTTTTTAATTAATTTTAATGAATTTTATTTTTTAAAAAAAAAGTCAAGGAGATTAGCCGACTGACCCGCCAATTAGCTATAAAGTGAAACGGGCTAAAATTTTAAACCCATTTTAATTAACAAAACAGACTTAGACAAAAAAAAATTAGTTGGAACGGCCCACTTTACCACGTAGTAATATTATGAGAAGTGTCACATGTAATATTTATTATGTATGTTGCTACAAATTTCTTTATAGTTTTTGTATTGAGTTAATAGTGCCATAATATTGATTTTTATTTAAATATTTGTGACGCAAATACAGGACAAAAAAATAATTGTAGTATAACTTTGATGTCTATCCCAAATTTTTGAAAAAAAAAGTGATACTTTCCATTTTAATTTAGATGCAATGCTAATTGAATGTAATGGCAACAATTAATAAATCAAGTTGAATTGCTTTGAGTTGAACCAGAATTGACACTTGAAATGCATGAGAAATTTGACATTGCCTAAACACACTTTTCACCGTTACTATGCATTAATTGGATTGGAATTGAATCGAATTGAGTTGAGTTGGACTAAGTTTAAATTCAATTCACAGAAATTGAGTTTGGTTCACTATTCGACTCATTAACAATTGAGCATATTTCTTAAGTTTAAACTCGACTTACCAAAAGCTCACGAGCTAGCTCAAATAATAGGTATATAATCTATATTCTATATTAATAAATTATAACTTATATATTTTAAAAAATATTTAAAAAGATCAATTTTATATATTATTTATCTATCAATAAATTATAAATATTTTATTTATATTCTAAATCAAAATTATATATAAAAAATAAATATAAAATTTTAAATAATTAATATCATTAATATATATAATATTAAAGTATAGATTAAATACATATAAGATATGTGTATTAATAATTATATGTGCTAATTAATGAGTTGAGTTTATCTAAAGTCAAACTCGACTCATTTAATTTATGAGTTTAATTTCAGACTCAAATATAGTTTATCATCTTACAAAATTAATTTATTGAATTATTAACAAGTCAAATTCAAACTGACTCATGAACAAATTTAACTCACTTCAGCACTATGCACCAAACAAACCAAATAAGTTTGTTGATCCCATCAACATTAAACTAAACCCACATATAGTCTATTACTCTAATTAGTAATTAATGAAAAAGTCTAGAACGTATATCATGCTGTATTCATCAAATGAAAAAAAGTCGTCATGCAAATCGAAAACCAAAACCTTCAGAAGTCTCACGATCGAGGGGGGAATTGAGTAAACAATAAAAAAGTCTAAGTTGACGTGTATATATATATATATATATATATATATATATATATATATATATATATATATATATATATATATATATATATATATATACCTTAAAATTAACCATTAAAATTAGTTATCAATATATTCATATATAAATATATATATATAATTTAATTTATTTTAATATTTATTTATATTTTAACATGTATTTATATTTATAACTGATTTTAATTTACACGTGACATAATCAATATATATATATATATGGGATAATGATAAAAGATAGCCCCGCAACACGGTTGGGACAGTACAACTGTACAAGATCAAGATAATGTTGGTCTTGTGGTATTCAAGATTATATACATTTTGAACTTTGCAAATGAAATTAAATAGTTTATTTTATATGTATTTGTATATGAACGAGTCAACCGTGTTAGCATATATAGCTGGACGACAATTAAGCTAAGTATATTATTTGAGGAAGTGATAGTTATGAAAAACAGTGTGATTTGTGGCCAGCCATGCATGACTTAATTAGACTGTTAAGATGAATATAAACCCGCCCAGTGTTTTATGATTGTAATCTAAGGCCGATCAGTATGGTATTATTTTTATACAATAAGTAGGATGGTCAAAAATAATATAATCATCAGGACGATAATGATAACAATTCCAGCAAACTCGTGTATATCAGATGTATAAAATTCGAAAAGGAATATATATATTATTGTTTGAACATGTAGCCAGCCACCGCATCTCATGCAATGCGTGTCTGATATGGGGCAAGAGCCTTCACCAGAATGAGTTATTCTTGCAATGTAATATGAATTGAGATGAGTTAGTGTTGACTCTCCAATTAATAATTAATATTTTGGAAATAAATCAAATGCAATTCATCCACCTATATGTGACTGTGTTTGTATACGGGGTCGTAGTCAAATTCATCATATATTTTAATCACAATTTTAAAGCTACGCTACTAGGACGCTACGTACCGTACTTGAATGCTGGCTGATATAAATTATTTGCAGTATATATATAGTTTCTATTTTTTGATACGTGATTATCTATAATTTTGGTATTATTATGTTACGTAATTGTATTTATTAGAAGGGCAATGCATAAACGACTAAAAGTTATGATGCAATATAGAAATCAAAGCTGACACAAAGGGTTATCCGGCATATATGATCATCAGACCCACTAAAAGGAACAGTGGCTATAATAATCAAAATTTCAATCTATAAAGTGCACCACGCACTAAAACAAACGACGACTGTGATTTGTGTAAAATTTAATTTGTTTACATGAGATAGATTGAGAAGGAATACTAGCCTCACTTCAGCAATCATATAGTGAGAAATAATAATTCGGTTCACTTTGCTAGTTACTATTTATTATTTGCGCGATTAGTGAAAATGGAGAAACTCACTTGAATATGCTTAGAGTTCTCTCTTTACGTGAAAAGCGTTATATTGTGGTTTAGTAAAGTATAATGACTACTTAAATATTTATTTTAAAACATGTATAGGATAATTGGTATTTAATCATGTTAATAACAAAAGAAAAATAATAATTATAAATTAATTTTTTATTATTTTAAATCAATGTTATAAGATTCTAATTTTCAGTATGTTTAGATCATTCTAAAAATTGAGTATTAATAACTTGCCTTTTTAATAATTAAGTAATTATTATCTATTATTTAATAAATATGAGCCTGATCGTAGTTAGTTTGTTGTTGATTTTATGAAAAAATTTTTCTCTTTAACAAAATATTAAGTCAACGTACATCAACAGAAGATATAATGACAGTCACAAGATAATATAGAAATATTTATAATACAGGATCCATTCAAAACATTCTTGGCATAGATAATCATAATATATATAGGGGTAAATATATATGAGTTATTAATATAAATGATATTAGTAATATAATGATAAAAGATATACAATGAAATATTAGTAAAATTAAGTTCACCAAAGAGTATCGATATTTATTCATATCAATAGATTTTGAACTCAATAATAATATTATTAAACAAATCTTTGTTTTAATTAGAGCTGGTAATAACAATAATAATAATTTTATCTTTTTTTAAAAAATCTCATTATAACACAAATTATATAAAAATTTTAATTAATTTAAACTCTAGTTATTATCATAAAATTAATTTTATAAAATATTTTATTATAAAAAATTATATAATAATCTTAATTAATATAAACTCAAATCTTAATAAATTAATTTCTAAAAATAAAGAACTCAAATTAATAAAATAAATTATAATTTATTTATATTAAAATTTTTAAAAATATGGATCATTACAAAGGTATTTTTTATGAGCTAGCCAATTAATAATAATTATAAATTAACTTTTTATGAGCTAGCCAATTTCTTGAAAATTTAATTGATATATATATATATATATATATATATATATATATATATAATTTTAGTTTTAAATTATAAATATATTTGTATCAATTTTTTTATATATTTTTATTTTTATTACTCAAATTTTTTGAGTCCATCGCTCTCTTAACCACTTCTAATTTTTAATACCACAGCTGTCATGATTATTAGACTTAATTTCTTTTATATGTTTCATGATTATCATGATAAATAAAAGTTATCAAAGACAAATAAATAATTTATTAAATTAATGATAAATAATATATATTTAATATTTTTGTTATTATTATATTACTATTATTATTTGAATTAATCAAATAATTAGTGTCAATTTATACATATAATTATAATAATTATTAAAGAATATTTTAATCAAATAAATTAAGAAAATTAAAATATTTTAATATTAAAAAATAAGAATGTACATTTTATAAACGAAAAAAAATATATCACATAAGAAGAGAATGTCATTAAATTAGTCAAATTTAATTGATTAATGAAACCATCGAACCAAATCTCACATGAGAAGAGAATGTCATTGAATTGGTCAAATTTAATTTAATTAATTAAACAAATCAATCCAAATCTAATCAATTTATTACGTCAATATTTTTAGACCACGTTTTTTCTAAATCACTTGTCAATATAAAACAGATATTAATATAGAAAATATAAATTAAAAAATATAAAACAACAAAAGTATATATTAACCTTTTTTAATGTACACTTAATTTTGTTTATTTTTAAAACTAATGTTGTTAAAGTACATATTAAGATTATAAATTAAATTTTTTTATTAAAAGTAAAAAAATTTCAATTTTTAATATATTTATTTTGTATTTATTAAAAAAATATATTTAAAATATTCTACTAATAATAATTTTATCATGCAATATGTTTAGAACACATATTACCTAAAACAGAATTTTCCTCTCATCTTCTATTCCTGTTTAATAAAATGTCTCTTGTCTCCATCTAATTCTATTACGGGTCTCTTTTTTTTTTCTCCACGAAAAAGATAGATATTTGTGGATATTTATAGATATTAAATTTTAATTTTTTATTTAAAAAATTAATATAATCATAATAAAATTTAATATAATAATTCAATTAAATAGATTAAATTAAAATACAATTCAAATCTAAATTTAACATAATTAATATATACACAATCTTTAACATACAAATTAAAATAAAATAAAACAGAAAAATTTCATTTAGATAAGGAATGAATTAAGATTATATATAAAAGTATTTAAGTAAATTTTTTTATGGGATTTTGCAGGTCGTTGTAAGGTAGGTACCTCAATCTCCATTCTTGCCTTCAATTATTCGCGTAAGTCACATCCTCGTCGAGAATTTTTGCTGCAAATAACATAAATTTTTGCTGCAAGTATATTTTGTTGGTTGAGTTAGTCAATTGTGGTTTTTCTAAAATTTATGTTGTATATCAAAATTTTTATGTTATGCATAAAAAATTTTATGTTGTATATTAAAATGTGTGTTTTTTGTATTTTGTTAGTTGGATATTAATATTTTGGACATGTAATTTTTTAAAATTTTTGTACTATGCACCAAATTTTTATGTATACCAAAATTTTTGCATTAACGTGCGTATTTTGTTGGTTGGAGGTCAATGTTATAAACATGAGTCATTTAAAAATTTATGATTTACACCAAAATTTTATGTTGTGCATCAAAATTTTTGTGCTGTGAATCTAAATTCATGTGCTCTAAGTTTTTGAACATATGCAAAAGAAGATAAAGATAAAGAAAACATCAAAAAAGAAGTTTCAAGAAAATAAAATTATTGAAAACGACAATGATGACAACCACGTTCAAATAGAACTTGATCGATGAAATTGTTTGGCCGCATAACTTTTTTTAATAATAATAATAATAACTATTGTCACAATTTTTTAAACTAGCCTTAATCATGGTTTCTGTTCCGGTCTAGCCCAACACTGACCCGTCTCAGATACGAATAGCCGACCCAACGGGTCAATTGATCCGAATCAGGTGGTGACCCACACGTTACCACGCCACCTCTTCATCCACGTAAAAATTGGACAGCTAGCAAAAGCTTTCAGACAAGTGGGTCTGGCTACAAAGAGTCCACCCGAATATGGACTATAAAGGAAGATGGACTTACCCCTCTCCAGAGTTATGTCACCCATTCTAACCCTAAATTACCGCCTGAGTATGAATACTGACTTGAGCGTCGAAATCATTTCAGGTGGTCCCATCACATCATCATTCCCCTGCCCAGTCAATATTATAACCAAACTCTAATATCCCAGTTCGCGCCTAGGTCCTAACCCCTTAAAGTCTTTGCTCCGGTACAAGTTTAACTCAACCCACCAAACATTCGACTAGACGAATATTGGCATCGTCTATGGATACCTGGCGCAAGGATGAATGATTTTCTCCTTCTTAAATTATGATTATAGGCTAAAATTATTCTAGTGCCAACTAAAATATCATAATTTTCTTTAATTTATATATAAGTATCGATTATTTTATTATATATTAAGACACCAAAAAACTTTATATATGGATTAAGGTGAAAGTTTGGAATTTATAGAAATATGTCTTGATTATAGGATACAAAAAACTAAAGAGAACTATTTGTTTGGAAGCATTATTTAGCAATTGCGATCTGCATTGATAAAAGATTGAAGAAAATCTGAAAAGAGCCAATAAGGAAAAAGCACTAACCAAATTGAGATTAAGCTAGAATAGACATACAAGAAGGAGCATTTTCAACTTTCAAGTACCGATCACTACTTCAATCTTTTGCCTTTCGTTGCTATTTCTAAAAGAAACACCCACTAATATAATTCACATGTCTAGCATTCTAGAACTATCGGGACTCTCCTAAAATAGGAATGAAAACCAACCACAGGCCACTGAATTGCAACACAACAAACACCGCCTATTATTAGAAAGGCCATTACACAAACCTTGTACAATTCGAACCCTACACTAAACTAAACTATTCCCAGATTCCCACTTCCATGAAGCCATCCTCAGTGGCGCAGCCCCTAAACATGCCATTGCAGTTGAACCCATAAGCCACCTCACCCTTATTAGACACCGCTATGAGCCCAGCGAACCCTTCGTCGAGCCTATTCTTGATCACAAAGTCCACCGCTTCCTGAAGGCCCAGGCCCTTGTATTCCATAACGGCCGCAACCTCACGCGCCAGAGTCCCGCGTATGATAGCCTCCCCTTCACCCGTGCAGGACACACCGCACAACTCACACGCGTAAGTTCCAGCTCCTATGAGCGGTGAGTCACCGATCCTACCAGTCATCTTGTTCATGAGCCCCCCTGTCGACGTGGCAGCCGCACATCTACCTTCCTTGTCCACCACCACGCACCCCACCGTCTCCGGCGCGTACACGCTTATCGGAAGCCCGTTCATCTTCATTGGGCTCTCCACTCCTGCGCCGCACGTGTCGTAACCGTTCGTTGGAATCCTGTAGTCGAACTGCACCACCAACCACCAAACAGAAAAGAAAAGATATTCTCATTATTAGTTTTTGAATGGACACGAATTCCGTCACGTTTTGATTATATTCGCTTACTTACCAGGATTGTATTGGCTTCCTTTGCGAGCTTCAGCATCCCAACATTCTCAGGGGTAATGAAGTATTCGTTCTCCACAACCTCCACACCCTAACAAAACAAAAGAAATAATACTCGTAAGACTTTATGAAGTGACGTCAGCATGAGATGGAATTGAATGGTTTCTAAAGGGTAAACCTGGAGCCTGGCGAAATCTTCAGCGCCGGAGAAGGCAAGGTAGGAATGGGGGGACTTATCCATGACAAGGCGAGCAAGAGAGATAGGGTTCTTGACGGTTGTGAGGCCAGAAACGGCGCCGCAACGTCTCTTGGGACCGTCCATGATGCTTGCCTCCATTTCCACTGTACCGTTTTCTGTCAGCGCAGATCCGCGCCCAGAGTTGAACAGTGGATCCGTTTCCAGCTCCCTCACCTATATATGTTAACAACGTTCAGCTATTTATAGTATTCATATTATTGTTATAAGATGCTAGTAATTGATTTTATGTCGTTATTTTATGCAATATTACTGGTAGGTAGAAATTTAAGAGGGACCTACGACAAGTTCAACGACGTCGATGGCGGAAGCATTGGAATGAAGAGAAGAGATGCCAAGGTTGAGGCAACGAGCAAGGAGTTGCTTGGCCTCTTCCTGGCGTTGAGGTGGGAGATTTGGGTCCACGCCAGCGCCACCATGCACAGCTATTGCCCAACCTCCCATATTCTCTTTCACTAATACTACTATGAAATATGAGTGTGTTTGTGTTGAGAAATTCTTGCAGAGAAAGCGGAGGTTGGTTCGTGTTTTTATAGGGGAAATCGGACTTGAAACGTGTTTAATTATTATGTGGTGTAATTAAATTTTGAGATTTGGTAGGAAATGTGATTTGATTTGGTTAGTGAGAATAATGGTGTTCTTTTCCCGGTTGTAATTGGGTCATTTCATAATTTCACAACCAAGTGATGACTGCTTAATTTCCAATTCTGCCCCTCTTCCCTGCTGCCCCTCCTGAATAAGTCAAAAAATGGACCCCCACTCCTTTGTCTTTTCCTGCTTTTTCTCTTCCAGCATCTTTGGGAGAAACAATGAAATATTACCAATACAATACAAAATTATTAGTGCCAATACTTACTTGCAAATATTTTTGTTGGTAGCTACTAAAAATATATTTGAATAATTTTTTTAATAAAAATGTATTTGAATTTTAATATTGACAGAAATGTATTTAAATAATTTTAAAATATAATAAATTTATTTAATAATAAATATATATTTTTTAAAAAATATTTTAAAGGTTAAATTTTTATATAATTTTTTATAAATATAATTAAAAAATAACATATTATTATTCTTAAAATTTTGTAATTTTTTTAAGTATATATATTTTTTTGTAATTTTTTAAAAATATTAGTTATTAACAAAAAAATTATACAAAAATATATACTTAAAAAAATACTAAATTTTAAGGATGAAAATATTTTATTTTTTTAAAAATACATATTTACTGTTAGACATTTTTGTCGTGTTTTTAAATTATTTGAAGATATTTTTGTAGATAACAAGATTTGAGTATATTTTTGTCAATAATAAAATTATTTAAGTATATTTTTGGTGGTTTATCCATTTTTTTTAAAGAAATTGATTTTTATAATCTTATTAACTGATTTATAAAATTTAATTAGCAACATTGGTGGGGTTTTCTACAATTACAAGTAGGGGTTCTGTATACCCAAAAAGGAAAAAAAAATTAGAGGTGTTCATGGCATAATTTTTTCATAAATTGAACTGAAATAATATTAAATCACTTTTTAAAAAATTGGTTTTAAATCAATTCATAATATGGTATATCAGTTTAAATTAATTCTGTTTTAACTTAGTAGCTAAAAACCTGAAATAAAGGTGTTTGTCACGGCAAATTTTTCTGTATATTAAAAAAATTTTGGTGTAATATTTAATTATTAAATTTTACGGTGCTTTTTAAAATTGTGAGAACAATATAATACGTTCCTCTTAGATTAACAATACGTTCTCTTTGTATTGTATATTTTAATCCAATACGCTTTCTTTGTATTGTATATTTTAAAATATACAATACAAAGAGAGTGTATGTTAATTCAAGAGAAACGTATTATATTATTCCTACAATTTTAAAAAACACCGTAAAATCTAATAATTGAATATTACACCAAAATTAAACTAATATGTAAAAAAATAAATGGTTTGTCACCACAGTCGTCTCAGACAGTCAACGCGGGTGTGGGTTTATCGGCCAGAAGGACGGCCCGGTCAGTCGGGGATCCAATTCGATTGGCCAACAAAATCGTCCAGATTGATCGATGATGAACAGTATTAAAAATGATCGACACGATTTTAGAGGAGAGCAAACAAATGAAACCAATTTTGATTATGTGGTTTTAGAATCAACCGGTACAGAACTAGGTCGGGTCAGTTTTTTGTTAGGTAATAGAATTGTTCGTATTTGTGAGCACTCTTTCGTATGTTAGTAAATAAAATATTTAATTTACTTATTTATAAAAAATTCTTATGATGATAATGCTTGTTATTTTGTTCAAAATAAAAATATTTTAATTTGCTATCCTAATATACTTATAAAGATATATTATTTTTAACAAATAATTTTATTAAAAATTAAAATAATAAAATAAACCAATAATTAATTAATAAAATTTGCACATCTAAAATCTAAAAACATGAGTGTAAAATTTTAAAATTACACGTATAAAACTCATGTTGTTAATTATCATCAACTAACTAGTGTAAATACTCGTACAATGTACAAAAAATATTTGTTTATTTATTTTTATATCCAAAATATGTTTTTAAAAAAATTATCATAAATATATTTAATTTATATAAAATAATTTTATATTTTTTTGTTATTTATACAAATACCAAATAATAGTATAAAATAATAATAATATATTAATTACAGTTTTAATATCTTATATATGTTACAAAAATTTATTCTGATTATAACAATTCAACTAATATCTGTTTTATTCGAAAATTATTCTATTTTTTTCTTAATATTCGTAGTCATAATGAGAATGTATTCTATTTATAATTGTGTATGAAATAAATTTTAGAAATATTTTATATTACAAAAAATATTTTTTTTAAATAGTTTTACACTCCTAAAATACTCATACGTAGGTAGATAGAGAGAAAATAAAGAACATCAAAATTAAATCATATCTAACACGTCAGGAAAAAAAATCTCAAAATAACTATCTAAAATAAACTAATTATGAGATTAATATATTTATCCCTTAAGGTGAGTTTATGCATTTAATTATAATGCTTTTAACATTAGAAAAAAAATATGAATTAATGATATAATAATTTAATTTTCTAATTTAATAACAAATAATTATATATATTGTAGTATAATTTATTATATTCATTATAATTAGTAATAAATTAGAATATTATCTTTTTTTTAATAATATAATCAAATACATTTTTACCATTAATTGATTTAAAACATTATTACACGCATTCTAATCTTTAATAATATATAAATATTTTTTCTCATAATCATATATTAACTAGAATATTATATTTCTTCTAATAATATAATCAAATATATTTCTACCATTAATTGATTTAAAATATTATTACACGGATTCTAATTTTTAATAATATATAAACATTTTTTTCTCATAATCATATATCAATATACACGTTCCTTCCATAAGTATAATGCTATTAATATTAGAAAATAAACTATTAATTAATGATATAATAAAAAAATATCAAAATAAAATCATACACAATATATCAGAAGACAAATCTTAAAGTAACTACCTTAACAAACTAATTACTGAATTTTCAATAATAAAAAAATTAAAATATTAGAGTATATATATCCAAATCGGTCCCGAAGAAATTTTGCGTCGGAAGTTTTTGTCCTTAAGAAAATTTTATTACGTTAAGGTTCTTGAATTTTATAAAAATAAGACATATAAATCGGTATCTTAACTAGATCTATTATTTTTATTTAGACAAATAGATCCTAAAAAATGTGACAAAAAAATTTATATATCTTATTTTTATAAAATTTAAAGATCCTAATGTAATAAAATATTTTTAGAGACGAAAACGTCCGATGCAAAATTTTTGAGGAATCTATTTTAATTTATACTCAAAATATTATTTTATTCTCAAAATTCAATTTAAAAATATCTTTAATATACTAACATATTTATCCTTTAATTAGAATCTATCTATTTAATTATAATACTTTTAAAACTAAAAACTAAATTATTAATTAATAATATACTAATTTAACTCTCTAATTTAAAAACAAATAGTTTTATACAATTATAGTATATATAATTTGTATAATTTACGTTTAGTATAACTACTAATAAATTAGAATAATATCTTTTTCTAATAACATAATCATATAGATTGATATCATTAATTAATTTAAAATATATATATATATATGTTAACTTTAAAAATATATAAATATTATCTTTTTTATAATCATATATTAATATTCACGTTTTTTTCGTAAGTATAGTACTTTTAAGATTAAAAAAATTATTAATTAATAATATAATAAAGGACATCAAAATAAAATCATACTTAATACATTAAAAAATAAAATCTCAAAATAACTTTCTAAAACAAATTATTAAATATTATTTTATTCTCAAAATTTAATTTAAAAATTATGTTTAATGCACTAATCTCCTTAGTTAGAGTATATGCATTTAACAATAATGTTTTTAAAATTAGAAAATAAATTATTAATTAATAATATAATCATTTGATTATATAATTTAAGAACAAATAATTATGTACAATTATAGTATAATTTGTATAATTTTATAATTAGTATTAAATTAGAATGTTACATTTTTTCTAATAATATAATTATATATATTTTTACTATTAATTGATTTAAAATATTAATACACAAATTTTGATTTTAATAATATATAAATATTATCTTTGTAAAGTATTATTTTTGTCCTAACGTTTGGAGTAAGTCCAAAAGTTGTCCTTAATGTTTAAATCGTCATATTTAAGTCCTTAACGTTTTAAAATTGGCTCAATGTTGTTCTGCCGTTAGGGATCTGTTAACAGAATTAACGGTGGGACAAAATTGAGACAATTTTAAAATGTTAGAGACCTAAATAAGACGAAAATGTTGGGGACAAAAATGATACATAGAAATAAATTTTAATTTTATCATTCAATAATATCAATTTTTTACGGTACATAGTTATTCAATTATTTTTTAATCACATTTAAGTAAATTACACTTAATCACATTACTTTTATTCTAAACAAATTTATTTTTTCATAATTTTACTCTTAAAGATTTGTATTCATCATAAAATATTTGTAGAATGACTAGTACATAAACTTGTGGAAAAAATTATATATATATATATATATATATATATATATATATATATATAATAAAGTAATGTGATTCTAGTCATTCTATAAACATTTCATGATAAGTAAAAATCTTTAAGTTAAGAGTAAAATTATAAAAAAAAATAAATTTATTTAGAATGAAAGGAACGTAATTATGTGTAATTTATTTAGATGTGATTAAAAAATAATTGAATAATTATGTACCGTAAAAGATTGTTATTATTGAATGATAGAATTAAAATTTTTGTTCCTAACATTTTCGTCCTATTTAAATTTCTAACGTTTCAAAATTATCTCAATTTTGTCCCGCCGTCAATTCTGTTAATAGATATCTAACAGCAGGATAACATTGAGTCAATTTTAAAATGCTAAGGACTTAAATAAGACGATTTAAATGTTAGGGACAACTTTACAATTTATCCCAAACGTTGGGGATGAAAACGATATTTTACTCTTATATATTATATATCTAAATTAAATATACTTAACTAACAAAGTGAGATTAATTTTTAAATTCTTTTGAAATTAAACTAATCCAATTCTACTACTAGAATTAAGTTATTTAAATAATATCTATAGTATTTAATTTTAGACTTTAGATGTATATATATTAGAATCATTTTCGTAACGACAACTAACAGAAATAATTTGACTATATTGAATATATAAAATTCATGCAAATCAGAGTATTATCTTTTTAAATAAGCTCTAACATCAGTTATCAATATAATATAGCAGGCAAGAATAACCATATTTAGCTCAATAATAAATTCAATTTCTCTACGAAATATAAATTTATTCACATTCTATTAGCTTTGTTATAATATATAAGAACATCTAACCATCATTTAGCAAAACAAAATTTATTACCTCTACTGTGTTAAACTCTTATATACATATAATTAATACTCGAATCAATGAAACAATTTGAGATAAAACACGATGGATATGATACATTATAAATAATTACGATAAAAGACAATTTAGTGAATAAGAACCCTTATTAAACAACTAAAAGAATAAAAATAAGGTTGGATTTATAAAAGAATGATAAAATTCTAATTTATACCTTAAAAAATATCAATTTTAATATAAAAAATAATACATTATTATTATATGAAATAATTAAGAAAAGAAGATTAAAAATAAAACAAAGAATTTTGGCTCTAGAACTTACACTCATAAACAGTAAATAAAACACTTTATATATACTAGTTATGGAGAGATATAAAAGAATCATTGTAATTATTAAAAGGATATGATATAAAATATTATGATTATTGATAAATTTTACCATAATCAATTATTAGATATTAATAAATATAATTATTTAAAATTTAAAATTGATATTTTCAAAAATAAGAAATAGAAGAGAGAAGCAAGTATACTGACATCAGAATACGTTACGTTAGCATGCTTGACGCCAAATGTAAATATCATATAAATGCTAATTATGTATGATTGACAATTAGATTGATTGATAATTAGTATAAAGATTCATTAAATATTGATTTTCATATAATTATAAAAAAGATACTTTCTTAAAATAAGTTGTGAAAAGAGAGGTATACATACTGGTACTAGAATGCATTATATCAGTATTATTCTTAGTGCTAAAATGTAACCCGTTATAGAATAATACTTATGTATGTATCCATTGCACAAAAAATATTAATATTTTATTTATATACGAAGTATTTTTAACAAGAAAATATTCTTTAACATATTTAATTTAAATTAATAAGTCTAATTTATTTTTTTTATTCATGTGAATACTAAATAATAATACATAACAAAAAATTTTTACAAAATAATTAGATCACATTAGATGCCCATTAATATGGGCGGTTGAATTCCATTTTCAATAAGAATTAAGTTGAAAAAGCAAACCTCGTTGGCTTATAAACAGAGAAGCCATCTGAGGGATATAATACACAAGCAAGTAATAATAAAATCAATTCTCTCTTTATGTTGCAATCAAATACTCTTCTCTTTATATTTCTACTACAATTCTTTCTCTTCTTTTATTTTATAAGTATTTTAAATTCTCTTTTCTATTACTCTTTACATATAATATTAATAGCAATATTAATCATCTTTATTATATTGAGATAGTAACAATAAACATATGCAATTCTCTCTCTCTTTACTTTTAATACTTCTTTCTATCTTTGTATATATATACACATTACAACATATAATATTATTATATATATAAATCATTATTGAGCTAATTATTTTAATACTAAAGTCTTTTATTTATACATCTTTATATATCTTTTACAACACGTTATCAGCACGAGACTCTGATCAAATTTTTAGGAAGACTCGGGTAACAATTTTTCATTATGTCGAAACTCTCTCATCTTGAATTCAATGCTCTTGATATATTTGGAAACAATTATTTATCATGGATACTAGATGCTGAAATTCATCTTGATTCAATGGATCTTGGAGATACCATTAAGGCTGAAAATAATGCATCCCAGAAGGATAAAGCCAAAGCCATGATTTTTCTTCGTCGTCATCTTGACGAAGGGTTGAAAAATGAATATCTCACATTAAAAGATCCTGCAGATCTTTGGAAAGACCTTGAAGAAAGGTACAATCATCAAAAAACGGTGATACTTCCTCAAGCCCGATATGAATGGACGCACTTGCGTCTACAAGATTTTAAATCTATAAATGAATATAATTCTGCAATGTTTCGAATCACCTCACGAATGAAATTATGTGGGGAAAAGATAACTGATCATGATATGTTGGAGAAAACTTTATCAACCTTCCATGCCTCGAATGTGCTCCTGCAGCAGCAGTATCGAGAAAAGGGGTTTAAAAAATATTCTGAGTTAATTTCTTGCCTTCTTGTTGCTGAACGCAATAATGAGTTACTCTTGAAAAATCATGAAGCGTGCCCAGCCGGCGCCGCCCCATTTCCTGAAGTAAATACGGCAAATCATTATCCCAGAAGAGGTAAATGGCAAGATTTTAATAACAAGAAAAATTATGGAAGGAAAAAGAATTATGTTCAAAAGAGAGGATCTCACCAGAAGTGGGATAAGGAAAGGAATATCGGGCAAAATAAATCAACAGAGGATAAGTGTTTCCGTTGTGGTGGAAAGGGCCATTGGTCTCGTACCTGTCGTACCCCAAGGCACCTAGTCGATCTTTACCAGGCATCTTTGAAAAAGGATGACAAAGGAAAGGAAACAAATTTTATTTCAAATGATGCTGAGAACTCCACCACTCATTATGATGTATCTGATTTCTTTGAGGATCCTGAAGGAAATATTGGTCATTTGATTAATGATGGAATAGTTTAATATGTGGGATTGTGAAGTATCTATGTAAATAAATAATGTAAAGAACTTATTGTTAAGTTTTATTTTCTATGTATTTAAGTTTCAAATGTGATGTACATAAATAATGAAATATTAATGTTTATGAATTTTGAAATTATTAAATGTGTCAAATTTTAAAAATAAAATTTTAGCATATGATATTATTTTATGTACAGTGTTTCTTAGAAAAATAATTCTGATCAAGTATTCAATTTAACTGTACATACTACTCATTTTATTATTATTTGTTTTTGAAGAGAATGGCAAGGATATGTAATGAAGACGTATGCTTTGCGGATAGTGCAAGTTCACACACTATTCTCAAAAGTGATATATATTTTACCCATCTTGTGCCAAAAGAGGAATATGTTAATACTATTATTGGCTCAGGCAATGTGATAGAAGGCTCCGGAAGAGCTATAATTTTGTTTCCTGGAGGAACAAAATTTATAATAAATAATGCACTATTATCTACCAAGTCTATGAGGAACTTGTTGAGTTTCAAAGATATTCGCCGAAATGGATATCATGTTGAGACGATGAATGAGAAAAATCATGAGTATTTATGTATCACAACTCATGATTCAAATAAAAAAGTTATATTAGAAAAATTACCCTCACTTTCATCTGGGTTGTATTATACCAAGATTAGTGCAATTGAATCACATGCCATTGTAAACCAGAAGTTTACTAGCTCAAATAAGTTCATAACTTGGCACGACCGATTGGGTCATCCGGGAACAACCATGATGAGGAGAATTATTGAAAACTCTCATGGACATTCACTAAAGAACCAGAAGATTCTTAAAACTAGTGAATTTTGTTGTGCTGCATGTTCTCAAGGAAAGTTAATTTTAAAGCCATCACCAGTAAAGATTGGATTTGAGTCGTCTGAATTCCTAGAAAGGATTCAAGGTGATATATGTGGACCTATTCATCCACCATGTGGATCTTTTAGATATTTTATGGTCCTAATAGATGCATCTTCGAGATGGTCACATGTGTGCTTATTATCTTCTCGCAACCTGGCGTTTGCGAGATTACTGGCTCAAATTATTCGATTAAAAGCACAATTTCCAGAAAATCCAATCAAAGCAATTTGTCTTGATAATGCTGGTGAATTTACTTCTCAAGCTTTTGATGCTTATTGTATGGCTAATGGAATAAGTGTTGATCATCCAGTAGCTTATGTTCACACACAAAATGGGTTAGCAGAATCACTTATTAAACGCCTCCAATTAATTGCTAGACCCTTACTTATGAGAACAAATCTCCCAACCTCGGTTTGGGGGCATGCTGTTTTACATGCCGCAGTACTTATTCGTTTGAGGCCAATGAGTTACCATCAATTCTCTCCTATGCAATTAGCTTTTGGCCAGCAGCCAAATGTTTCCCATTTAAGAATATTTGGGTGTGTGATATATGTTCCCATTGCACCACCTAATCGCACCAAAATGGGACCCCAAAGAAAATTGGGGATATATGTTGGATATGATTCTCCCTCTATAGTGAGGTATCTTGAGATACAAACTGGAGATGTATTTAAAGCCCGGTTTGCGGATTGTCATTTTGATGAATCAAAATTTCCAACATTAGGGGGAGAGAATAAGCTTCCTGAAAAGGAACTTAACTGGAATGCATCATCGTTGATGCATTTAGATCCTCGATCAGGGCAATGTGAACTGGAAGTTCAAAAGATTATACATTTGCAAAGAATAGCAAATGAATTGCCTGATGCATTTTTCGATACAAATAGGATAACTAAATCTTATATACCAGCGGAAAATGCCCCAATTCGAATTGATGTCCCATTAGGACAAGTAGCCACTGAAGCAAATTCACGCCAGAAGCGTGGCAGGCCTGTCGGTTCCAAAGACAAAAATCCTCGAAAGAAAAAAGAGGTAAAAAAAGACATAGTAGAGACACCTGCAGTTGTCCAAAATTCTGATATAACGCCAGAAGACGTTCAGGTACCTGAAAATTGTGAAAATGACGAGATCTGGATAAATTATGTCTTTACAGGAGAGAAATGGGACCGAAATAAGACAATTGTCAATGAATATTTGCATATAATGTGGCATTAGATATCATGCATGAAAGTGAGGATCATGAGTCAAGATCAGTTGAAGAATGTCGACAAAGAAATGATTGGCCAAAATGGGAAGCAGCCATGAAGGCTGAATTAGACTCACTTGCAAAACGTGAAGTCTTTGGACCTGTAGTCCGTACACCTGAAGATGTAAAACCTGTTGGATATAAGTGGGTATTTGTGAGAAACCGAAATGAGAAAAATGAAGTTGTGCGCTATAAAGCCTGACTTGTGGCACAAGGTTTTTCACAAAGGCCCGGTATAGATTATGAAGAAACGTATTCCCCTGTAGTGGATGCGATAACATTGCGTTATTTGGTCAGTTTATCTGCATATCATAAACTGCATATGCATTTAATGGATGTGGTAACAGCCTACTTATACGGCTCATTAGATCGAGATATCTATATGAAAGTCCCTGAAGGACTAAAGATATCTAAACCATCCAATGAATATTCGCAAGGGTTATACTCAGTCAAATTGCAAAGATCTTTATATGGTCTAAAGCAATCTGGACGAATGTGGTATAATCGTCTTACTGAGTATCTGGCCAAAAACGGATTCAAGAATGATGATATCTGTCCATGTGTTCTTATAAAGAAATCTGCATCTGGATTCGTTATAATTGCTGTGTACGTTGATGATTTAAATATCATTGGGACTCCTGAAGAGATTCCAACAATTATAAAAACTCTAAAAGAAGAGTTTGAGATGAAAGATCTTGGAAAAACTAAATTTTGTCTCAGCCTGCAGATCGAGCATATAAAAGACGGGATCTTTATTCATCAAACAACATACACAGAAAAGATTTTAAAAAGATTTTATATAGATAAGTCACATCCCTTGAGTACCCCAATGATCGTAAGATCTTTGGATGTGAAAAAGGATCAATTCCGCCCTAAAGAAGAAAATGAAGATATCCTTGGTCCTGAAATACCATATCTTAGTGCCATTGGAGCGCTATTGTATCTTGCTAATAATACGCGACCTGACATATCATTCGCGGTGAATTTATTAGCAAGGTATAGTTCCTCTCCAACCAGAAGATATTGGAGTGGAATCAAACAAATTTTTCGATATCTTCATGGAACGGTTGATATGAGATTGTTTTATCCCTATGGATCCAAGTCACAACTAGTTGGCTATGCAGATGCTGGATACTTGTCTGATCCACATAAAGGGAGATCTCAAACAGGATATCTATTTATATATGGTGGAACAGCTATATCATGGAGGTCCACGAAACAGACGATAGCAGCAACCTCCTCTAATCATGCTGAAATACTGGCAATTCATGAAGCTAGTCGCGAGTGTTTTTGGCTGAGGAGTCTGATTCAATATATTATGTCATCGTGTGGACTGATTGATCATAAGATAGCTCCAACTGTCCTGTTTAAAGATAATACAGCATGCATTGCTCAACTTAAAGGCAGATACATTAAAGGCGATAGAACAAAGTACATTTCTCCCAAATTCTTCTTCACTCATGATCTTCAAAATCAAGGAACAATTGATGTCCAACAGATTCGCTCAAGTGACAATTTAGCAGATTTATTCACAAAGTCACTCCCAAAATCCTCCTTTGAAAGATTGGTACATGAGATTGGGATGCGCCGATTTCGAGACATTAAATAATGTCGGCAAGAGGGGGAGACTGTACTTTTTTCCCTTAGTCAGGTTTTTTTTCCATTAGGTTTTTTCTGACAAGGTTTTTAATGAGGCAGTCCCCATCACTAAAGGATTTTGTACTCTTTTTCCTTCACTAAGGTTTTTTCCCACTGGGTTTTTCTTTAGTAAGGTTTTAATGAGGTATAATCCTAAATGGGCATCTAAGGAGGAGTGTTGTGATAAGATCACATTAGATGCCCATTAATATGGCCGGTTGAATTCCATTTCCAATAAGAATTAAGTTGAAAAAGCAAACCTCGTTGGCTTATAAATAGAGAAGCCATCTCAGGGATATAATACACAAGCAAGTAATAATAAAATCAATTCTCTCTTTATGTTGCAATCAAATACTCTTCTCTTTGTATTTCTACTACAATTCTTTCTCTTCTTTTATTTTATAAGTATTTTTAATTCTCTTTTCTATTACTCTTTACATATAATATTAATAGCAATATTAATCATTTTTATTATATTGAGATGGTAACAATAAACATATGCAATTCTCTCTCTCTTTACTTTTAATACTTCTTTCTATCTTTGTATATATATACACATTACAACATATAATATTATTATATATATATAAATCATTATTGAGCTAATTATTTTAATACTAGAGTCTTCTATTTATACATCTTTATATATCTTTTACAACACACATTTTTTTGTCTCTAACATTGATAATTGCACATCTATATAGGTTGTACTTCTATTTCTATATCAAATAAAATTTAAATATTATTTATATAAAAATTTTCATCCAACTACAAAAAAAAATATGGAAAAACACAATTAACAACTTAAATAGTATCTAATCATTTCAATTTATTAAAGACTTTTCTATACACAATGTTAATCGTAGAATGCTCAAAAACTCTCTTATAACATAAAAAATTATAATCACATAATACATTAAGGGGGCATACACATAATGCATAATGTAGAACTAATCTACTCTAAATTAAAAATAAAAATAAAAATATTTAATTAATTTGATTATCTATTTGAAAACAAATGTACAATTATGTGGATTTGATTTCTAAAATTAAAAATATACTTTTTTTTAATTAATAGTTTTTTTCATTTATATATATGTATATATTAATTATTTAATTAATAATTTTCTTGTTATGTGGATATACTTATTTTGTTTAAATAATTTTAAATATTTTTTATTTATGTATATGTATATATTAATTGTACGTAAATATATTTAAGTCATATAGATTAATTATTTTTTAATTGTGATTTTTTTTAGCCTTTATATATAATTATTCAATGATTCTTTTATTCTATCAATATCACATACATGTAATAATCTTCATAAATCATAGTAATTTTTTTATTTATATATACATATATATTAAATTATTAATTATGTAATTCATAATTTTTTTTATTCTT
Organism: Arachis hypogaea; assembly: GCF_003086295.3. Taxonomy (NCBI): domain Eukaryota; kingdom Viridiplantae; phylum Streptophyta; class Magnoliopsida; order Fabales; family Fabaceae; genus Arachis; species Arachis hypogaea. Next base: position 18,807,084 of record NC_092043.1, read on the forward strand.
AAAATATATTTATTTTATTTAAATAATTTTAAATATTTTATTATAAATATATGCATATCATATTAACCATAATGACATAAATCAACTCTTCTAATAATATAAACTTCAATAAGTCATAAAAGACATTCAATTTTTTATACTCTCTATTTATGATGAAAATTACAAAAATATTATATTCACATAAAATTAATTATTATAAAATTTTATATAAATATATTATATTTAATTTATATTTTATATTATAATATATATTTAACATAGTTAATTGAATAAATAAATTTTTACGTACCCTATAGCATAATTGATTTAACAATATGGGTCCATCTACTGTACAGATGCATGTTTGTACAGATTTACAGATTTTGATTTAAAAGCGTGTCACTAAAAGTGTTGCTTAAAGAGAAAGTGTTACCCTTAATCGTTAATTTGGCTCTGATACCAATTTTTACAAGTAAAACGACTTTAAAATTTTTTTCGAATAATTTGCCAATTCATAATCAAAAGTATTGACCATAATTATGGTTTTTATAGTTTTTCAATCTTGTTTTAGTTTATAATATTCTTTTTTGCATGGATTATTATATATAAAATCTTTTATCTGTTTGTCTTTTTCTTTAATATATTTTCTTAAATCCTAAAAAACTTCTTTTATTTCTACACTTTCTATTGTTTCTAAATATCTTTTTAATTTTTCAACTTCATTCTCCATTTTTTCTTTTAACAGCTTTAACTCTTTTAAGTCATAATACGGTTTTCCAGGCATTTATAAATTTTTTAAGTTTAACTCCAACTTGTTTATATTTATTCTTATTTCTATCCTTTTTATTATAAGGTCATCAATTTCGATCTGAAGATTATTTAATTCCCTTTTATACTCCTTTATTTTACTTTTTAATTTTTTCGCCCTTTTCCTTTTTATTTTATTTTCTGGTCTCTCAATCTTTGTATGCTTCATTATTTATCTTAGAATTTCTGCAAATTCTATCATCGATTCATCACTATTTTCTAGAGATTCTATTAATTTTTCTAGCTCTTTGACTTCTCTTTTTAACTTGTCATAGATTATTTTTAGAACTTCAAATGCTCTTTGATTTATTTCAGAAAACTGTAAATAATTCAACCAATTTTCTCTTTCAAAGAGTTCTTGTTTCTTGTCTTGATAAGTTACATATATTTTTTCTTTATTTATTGTCATAATTTAATATTTAGGGTTTCATTTAATTTTTCAACCTTTTTTGTTAATTCTTTTATTTCAGAATTTTCTTCTTTAATCTTTAACTTGGATAAACTTAAAGGGCTATTAATTTTAGATTCTCTTATTTGAAAATTCGATGAAACTAATTTTCCTGATGGTTCTTTTAATAATAGAACTGGATTTTCAATAGCTTTATATTTTGGTATTTCTATTTTTACAATTTTCTGAAATAATTCATCAACATAAATTATTTCTCTGTTTTTAAATATTATACTATGATGGCTATTTGTTAAAGCATAATTTATTGCATATGTAATTGAAAATGGTTCATCGTCTTGTTCCATTAGATTTTTTCTGTGAAATTTATAAGCCAAACTTATAGATCTTCCAAGGTTTTCAGTTGATAAAGGTATAGTATATCCAAGATGGACATTGAATTTAACATTTACGTTTGCCAAGTTTCCATGAACAATTCCAATTATTTGATCTATTGGGTCATCAGTAATTCTTTTGTCACAGATTGCTAAGCTTATTGGTGAATTAATTTCTTTCATATATGTAGATTTGATTAAGGGCTTGTTTGGGTGAGCTTTTAAGAAAAGATCTTTTTTCGAGTTATCTTTTTTTAAAAGATCTTATAGAAAAGTAAAAGTAATTTTATGTTTGGATATCTCATGTAAAAAGGTCTTTTTATCTATCAATTATATTTGGGTATAACAATATAAAAGTACTTTTTTGTTTATTTATTACATGAAAAATATCTTTTTTTTAAGGAAAAAAGATCTTTTAAAAAAAAGATGTAAATTACAGCTTCTCAAAAAAGATCTTTTTTTGATTTTACTAGTGCTTTTACTTTTACTACTAAAAATTTGCCAAACACGTTAAAAAATAAAAAAGATCTTTTTTCGTTGAAAAAAGATCTTTTTTTAACAAAATAATGGCGCCCAAACATGCACTAAGACTTGTATAGTACTAATATGAATCCATCCAATTTTAGATCTTTTTTGTTGATCCTTAATTTTCTCAATCTGTTTACTCAATTCTTCATCATTTATCAAAGCTATTTCAAGTTCTCCATTGGCGGATTTTATCTTTATAGGGGCTTCAAGTTGAATTTTTCCATAGTATATTATATTTTTTCTATTAAAAACTTCTTTTAAAAGATTTTGTTTATTAAAATTTTCATTTGATTTGAGATTTAATTCTGTTTTTAGAACAGCCTGTTTTTCATTATCTAATAAAGCAGATAATCTATAATAATCATATTCTTCCATTAATTCTAAACTTTCTAAATAATTCATAACTAAGAGATTAGGATAAAGGCGTACCTTTCTGGAGAAAAACTTCCTTTATTTAAAATATTTTATATAAGATGTTTTTATCTCCAGAGGGGAGATTGTAAATACTAACTCCAGAGGGGAGTTTAGAATTGGTTTTTCCTAAGAGAATTCTTCTTCAGACTATAGAATCGCCTCGGCAGCTTTCTCCTTACTCTCCTAGCATATGAGTACTCTTAGCCTTCTGCTTTCTATTGTTTGATGCCTCTACAATTGCCTAAGCAACCTATTTATAATAGTTGGGTTTGATGGACAATTCCCATCCTTACCCTTCTTATGACGTCATTGCTTACGTCACTGTTTGCTATCTTGCACCAGCTACATTGTTGGTGCTTTATAACCTAAGTGCTTACATCACTATGCAATAATGTTGAGAGATGCTTCAGATGTGCTGTCCTCCTCTTTCATCATGTGACCTTCAGATGCGTTGTCTTCTTCCTTTATCACGTGGGTTGATTCCGTTTCATAATTGCTTTCTTTAGATAACTCTGAGACACATAGCTGGCACTTGTGGTCTTCTCTGTCTTTTATCAAATAGCAGAGATTCCTCTTTATCCCTTCGGGGAGCTTTTCTAAGAGTCCAGATAAGTTGTAGAATGCTGATTCAAATTCCACTAAGAGTCTCATATCTCTTTCTTCAATTTCATTCCTTTTACTGGACACAAGCAGAGTATTTCTACTTTTATAATTAATCCTTGTGTGAGATTCCTTTGTTATTTTTTGAGTTCTTTCAAAAACCCTTGCTAATGTACTGGCTAGCCTTCCTTCATGGCTGTAAATTGTTAAATCTTGAATCTGATCAATTGGTTGAAAATTTCCTGGGAAGACGGACATGAATATTACTTGGTGTGCTGGAACCAAGCATTCTTCTTCTTCATTAAAAATAGGTTGACTGTTTGTAAATTTTAGGGATATATTCCTTGGATTTACGTTGTCAATCATATTTTTAAATCTCTTTACTGCATCAACGAATCCTGCAGGAAACTCACTAATAATTTTCAAATCATTAAAAATTAAAATTGTATCAATTAATCCATACTGAAAAAATTGATAGGTGTCAGATGGGGAAGCATCTGGAAATATAACCAGCTTTGTTAGCTGTTCTTTGGCAATAGGATAATATCCCAAGATTGCCATTTTTTCTTCAGTCCAATTCAGGACTATATTAAGGGTTTCTCTGAGATTTGATCTACAGACTCTTTTCTTTTCCTTGATTTCAGCCCTTGTAGGAATGTTTCTTATTATCCCTGTTCTCTGGGTTTGAATTGGAGCTTTATCTGCTCTTTTCAGGGTTTGCTCCGGATGAAGAGCTTCATATTCCCTGAAGGATTCTTTTGCTTCTTCCAGTGTTAAAAACTCTCCTTTATGAATTATCCTTGATTGATGTGTAAATGGTGCTGCTTTTTCCCAGGCATCATATACTCCTTTCATGGGGCTATTATAAATTACATAATATTTTTTATCTTGGGTGGATTTTTTGATAATTTCAGCAATTGTTTTATTTTCTGAAATTTTTTCTTCACCTGATTTGTCCTCCACCACGCTTAGCTGGCTGAACTCTGATGGTTTTGGTTGTTGTGTTGATTTCATTGCTTCGACGGCCTTCTTGAGGGATTGGATCTGTGTCCTTATTTGCTGACAATGCTTACATTTTTCGAGTTCTCGTTCATATTTTTGAATTTCTTGATCTAATGCGTTGTAGACGAACTCCATTCTCTTGTTAATGTATCTACAATAACATTTTTGTTACCCTTAATATATTCAATTTTTATTGGATATTGTAACAAAAATAATTGCCATCTTACCAATCGTCCGTGATTATAATCAACTTTTAAATTATATCGTATGAAACCTGTTAGGTAACTTAAATCTGTCCTTAATGTAAATTCTCTGGGTAGTAAATCAATTTTCCATTTCTTAAGAGATTTAATTGCTGCTAGAGTTTCCTTTTCATGAGTAGTATATCTCTGTTCTGTTGGAGTAAAAGTCCCTGAAATATATCTGCAAAGTAATTCCTTTAGGAAATATTTAGAATCTAGTGATTCTTTTTCTTGTTCCAAACTTTTTATAGTTTTCTTAGCTTTTAGACATCCTGACCAGGTTATGTCTGAAGCATCTGTTTCTACTATTAAATAGTCATTTTCTTTTGGAATATAAAGTTCTGGAAGTTTTTCACATAGTTCTTTAATTCTTTGAATTTGCATACTATCTTTTTCATCCCATTTCCATACTTTTTTAGTACTTATTGTTGGAAATAAGTTTTTAGTGTATTCTGTTATATTCTTTAAAAATCCTTGATCAGAAATATAATTTATACACCCTAAAAATCTTTGTAATTGTTTTCTATCTTTTATTTTATTAGGAAATAAATTTACCTTTTCTAGAACATTTGGTTGAAGTTTTAGCTTTTCTTGAGTGGATATAATTAATCCAAGAAACTCTATTTCTTGTTTTGCTATTCTTGCTTTCTTTTTGCTAAGAACTAATCCTTTTTCTTTACATCTTTCTAAAACTATTAATAATTTTTGAAGATGATCTTCTTTATCCTGTTTTGTAAAAATTAGTATATCATCAATGTATACCAAAACAAATTCATTTAACTCTTTTAGATTTTCTTCCATAAATCTTTGATAAATACATGGGGCTTGTTTTAATCCGAATGGTAATACATTCTATTCATAGAGCAACACACTTGTTGATTCTTTTGTTGGGCAAGTAAAAGCAGTTAATTTCTTTGTTTCTTCGTCTAAACGAAGTTGCCAATATCCTGATTTTGCATCAAGAGATGAAAACCAAGTTGCTCCTTTGATTTTTTCTAGAATAGAATCTTTTCTTGGCAGTTTATGAGCATCACCAATAGTTGCTTCATTCATCTTCTTATAGTTAATAACCATTCTTCGTTTTCCCCTTTTAATTTCATTATTGTTTTCGACATAAAAGGCTGGAGCCGCATGAGGACTTTTACTTAATCTTATAATTCCTTTTTCCAAAAGATCTCTACATTCTAATGAGAACTCTTCTCTATCTCTTGCGGAATAAGGAATTTTATTTGGAACATTTATCTCTTTTGTAGGATCTTTTAATTTAATGCTTACTAATTCGTTATTTGTATTTTTAATATCTAGAGGATTTTCAGCACAAATTTCATCCAAAAGTTCTTCTATTTTTATTTCAAGATTATTTTTTGGAATGTTTATCTGAAAGTATAAATTTAAATAACATGTTTCTAATATAGAAAATATTTTAAATTTTAAGATCTTATCTATAGTAGTAGTTGGTATTTTTATACGTTTTGAATTTTGATTTATTAAAGAATCGTGTGGAGCTTTTAAAACTATATATGTTAATTCTTGAATGAATGGATGATATAGCTTTAAAAAGTTATTTCCTATGATAAAATCTATTCCAGAATCTAACATATATATAGATGGAACAATGAACCTATAATTTTGAATAAAAATTTCAGCCATTTCTGCTTTTTGGTCAATTTTATGTATTGATTTGTCAGCTATTCTAACTCTTAAAGGTTTTTTTAATTTTTTCCAATCAAGTTTTATATTTGAACTAGCAAAGCATTGTGTTGCTCCAGAATCTATAAAAGCATTTATAAATTTTTCTATTATTTTTATAGTAATAAATGTGGCATTAATACTCAGTCTCTGAGTCTGTTTCTGAGACATATTCAAAAATATAGTCTAAGTTATCATCAGATTCCTCTAAAGGTTTCATGAAACAAGACTTAGCAATTTCTATTTGTTTAGTAAGATCCTTTTTATCCTTCTTTTTCGGACATTCATTTGCATAGTGTCCTTCTTCTTGGCAATACCAACACTTACAGTTTTCTTTTTTATTCGGGCAATAGTCACTTTTTTGTCTTTTGTTTTTATTGTTATTTCTTTTCCTAAAATACCTCTTTTTTCTCCAGTTTGGATAGTATTTTCTTTTTCTAAATTGGTATTTTCTTTTTCTTTGAAAATTTTTATTAAGCCCATATTTTTGGGGTATCTCTTCATTATCCTGACAGCAAATTCTAATTATATTTGCAAATCTTTTTTGAGTTGCTTCTTGCATACAACATTCTTTTATTTCCTCTCTTATTGCAGAGGTTGCTCCACCAAAATTATTTTCAATTGTTCCTCTATTTATTTCTCTTATAAATCTTCCCATTATAAATTCAGTAGCAGGATATGGAAGTTTTGTTATATACATACTAAGATAATGATTTTTATCTTCTTCTTTTAATTTGTAATAATGTATTCTATATTCACATATATAAGACTCCACATTACATAGATCATATATCTGAATATTAGCTAAATGGTTTTTTGCTTCTTGATATTCTTTATTATAGACTTCTTGTCTATGATCTATAATATTTTTTCCAAAAAATTCTTTGTATAGAATTATCATTATATATAATATCTTATCATAAGCTGTTGTTTTTATTGCTAATTCTTCTATTATTTAGTTTTCTATTGATGTCATATAATCTCTTATAGTTCCTTTAGTATGAAACCCTATGTAATTCCAAATATCTCTTCCAGACAATTCACTAAGTTTTGGATTAGTAAAGGCTTCTAATAAAAAGGAATTCAACCAATTTTCGAAAATTTCTTTTTCATTCTTTTTACAGTCTAAGTCAAGCATTCTTTCTCCTTCCATTTCCTGGATTTTAGGAACGTATTTTGATGGTATTTTTGTATATTTTGAATCTTTATTTATAAATCCTTTTTTAAAAGCATAATTATCGAAACCTGTTTTCCATTTAAATTGAGATTGATTATCCTTAGATGTTCCAGCTTCATTTTTTACTTGTATTGAAATTGCTGGTTCTTCGTCACTTGAATAATCTAGGATGTGTTCTTCGTTTTCTATATTTTCAGAATTTACTAATTCTTCTTCTATTTGAAATCCATGTTCCATAATATTATTTTCTTGAGCCATTTTTAATTGTTTAAAAAGCATTGTAACTTCTTCTAATTTTTCTTCAATATTCATAATTTCAATGGTGGTTTTACTTTTAAATCTGTTATGTTAATTATATTTTGACATTTTTCTTTTTTGGGATTCTCTTTTTCCTTATTTCTTTGAAATTTTATGGATACTAATATTTCTTCAAGCATATCTACTATAGAATTTAATTGCGGGTTAAAAGTATGATAAAGATGTGGAGAATCATTTCCATGGTAACATTTTTTAGAAATTTCGTGTGAAAAATAAGTTTTTTCAGGTTTTTGAAGTCCTTCAATAAAACTTATAGTAAAATAAAGATCTTGAGAAAAATCATTTTGTATTGATTTTAAGAATTTAGTGTCATTACAATTAACATTAGTTAAAATCATTAATTTTTGATCTATTAATTTTGATAACTTAATTATTTCTTCTCTTAAATCTTCTAATTTACTTTTTTTCATAAGGTGACGCTTTTCTTTGTAAAGAGTTACAGTTTTAAATAAAAAATGTAGTTTTAGAATGTGTGATTTGAGTTTTGTCAGGTAAACACATCTTCAAATTTTGATCTGTACCCTATAATTCCCTTAACAATATTGATTTTTGGTTCGGGTCTCTGTCTCAAAAGATTCTTCTCTGAAAGAATCTTGATTTTAGACCTTTTAGTATTTTTACCGAGAAATAGGAGCTGTTTCCAAACACACTACAAACTTATAGGAATTCAAAGTTTCAAACTTCAAGGCATTATTAGGCATCCATCATCCTTGGGGGATGCAAAGTTGCCACCCCCAATTACTTTAAAAAACGAAAATTCAGTCCATCGTCTTGCCTGAATCTATGTTTGTGCCTTCATTTAGGTTATTTTTAAGGTTCATTGTTTAACTTTTCGAGTGTTGAGGTTTTTTTTTTTTTTGGTTTAGATTACAGAACAAAAATTTTTTTATTAAAAATATTTAAAACTTTTTAATAATAATAAATTTATTATGTGTCTTTAAAAGAATATGAAATTTTTTTAAATAAATATTTTACATATTTTATTTTTTGATATAAATAATTTAAATATAATTTATATTTTTATGTCTTATTACTTATTTTATTTACAATATAAACAAATTGATTATATACATATTTTGTTTATATTATAAATAAAATAAAATACATGTATTTATAAGTGTATCATAAGTACACACGTATTATGTAATAAAACATATATAATTTTTAATATAATGTGTATAATATATTTATTTATACAATAAACAAGATATGTGTTATCAGCATTTATGTATAGAATTCGTTCACAAAGATAAGATTAATTGTGGATAAAAATTATAGATGTTGTAGATCGAATCCAAATTTATTTACCTTCTAACTTTTAAGATTTTCTATATAACTTCAATCTTGCAAGCACTCTTCAACTATGATGTGTTCTCGTTTTGTTTTTTTGTTTTTTTTTTAATTTCTTTGTTTCATCTTCTTCCTTTTATTTATTTATTTATTTTTAGTTCTAATACGTCAAGGGGTAATTTTAGGGTAGCTATCGCATCTTTAACTGCAAATTTTCCTCTCTTTTTTAGGTTGGTGTTATCCTCAATTTTTTTAACATATCTAGCCGTACGTATATAATATTTATTTAAAGAAGAATCATCAGCCGTAAAAATATTTTAAACCAGGATTCTGGAATCTCCTTGGTTAACTTAAAAAATTCTCACCCGGTGGGATTTGAAAGATACTAAATTTGCCAAAAGGGGAGACAAGGGTACAAACTACACACTCTTCCATTAGCCTTTTCTTTTGCTAAAATGGCATAAATAAAGTTAAAATAAAAGGTACAAAAATAAAATTTGTCATTGAGCGGAAGAGTTTTATCATTTTTAATCAAGGCTAAAATGGCATAAATAAAATTAAAAATGTACAAATGTCAAGAGCTTAATCATAAATAAATTTTAATAAAAATTCTAAAAATCAAACTGATCATACAATCGATTAAATTAGAGATTTAATTATTTAAATATTCAATTAAAATTAAATTAAATATAAAAAATATATTATATATAATTTTTTTTAATTTTTAATTTTTGTTATTTTAAATTGATTAGCTAATAAAATATAAATTTATTTGATTTGTTTATTAATTTTTCATTAATATTTTTAACTTTTTATATATTCACTAACAACACATTTTTTATTTTAAACAGAACCAATATAATGACTACATACATTTTTTATTAATCTAATTGAATCGACCAATTCAACCTGATTCTCAAAACTAAAGTTTTAATAATTCAAATAAGATTACTTATTTTATCTATTAAAATATTTATATGCTAATAAAAAGAATAAATTTATGCTCGATAGTGAATATTTTATTGTGAATATACATGTATATATAAAATGAAATTTTTTATATAACATAGTCAAGTAACTAAATAATTTAATGGTGTAATTTTTATTTATGGTTATTAAGTATATATTTTCAAAAGAATTATGCGTAACTTGATTTTAGAAATTAATTTATTAATAAAAAAAATGAGTGTAATATAAATATATTGATGCATGATATGTAATACACAAATGTAGACATATAAATACAAAAGTCTACAAAATGTAAGTCACATTTTGTATATAAAAAAAACAATAGTTACCAAACACAATTTGTGTTTTGCAAGATACGTTACTAGAAGATGAAATATGAATCAAGCTGTTAGACCAAATTGGACGTTGACTGCGTGGTCATTGCTTTTACAATAAATTAGGAGTGTTTTTATTTGAATACGAGACTTTAATTTTTATTGTCATTGTTTTTAACTATATTAGTAGAGTATGGTAAGAAATTTTTCAATCACAAAAAATTTTTGCGGTCGATTTCTGCTTTGCCAACTAAATCTTACGATAATTTACAGTATAGTTGAATCTGGATTGAATTTTTGCAATAATCGACTTCATCTTTATTGATGGGTCTGCTTTAACTAATGACCTAATAACATCTGCAATTGTGTCTGAGTCCAATTTAGTATGATCTTGTGAAATCATTCTCATGGTGCATGTGTATTTATCATTGTATCTCCTGATCTTCCAATAACGTTTTTTGAGAATCAAACTAGTTCGGATGAGTCAATCACACCCTGCACCATACCGCTTGCATTTTGCATAGAATGTTTGGATAGTATAACTTTTGATTGCGGATATCACCGACTCTCTAGAACTAAATTCCATTCTGACACTAAATTCATCATTTTCTGCCACAACATTGTCTTTTACCTACGACATGCGAACCACTATTAGTTGGTTAAGGAAAATAAAAGAAATGGTAGTGGTAACTTTAATTAATAAACATAACATATCCATATTCGTATGTTCATGAAATTTCGAGACATGCATGACTACGAGATCCAGAGTTTGCATAAAAGACAGAACACTAAAGGGGTGCTGGTTTACAAGTGCAATTGCTTCATTTTGCATCGCCAGATTCCTTGTCAACTTTTCGTTATCATTTTCGTAATTAGATTCGAACTCCTCTTCAATGTCGTTATCTTCTTTTCAATTTATACTCCAAATTCATTAATATTGATCTCCTCGTCAACCGTGTTTAATCTTATATGTTGTTCAAACTTAATGTACAATTTGATCATCGACCTGTGAAATCGAATTTTTTAATAAATATAAAACATCTACTGCATACATGTGTTATCAGTGATAGATATTATTTAAAATTGTATCAACCCATTAAATATTTATACAAAATTTTTATATAAAATATTATTCATCTTCTTTAAAATATAATTTTCTATATTCTGACCTAGACAATTTTATAACTCTATAAAATTCACCGTGCATGGAATAGGGGTCAAATGTTCTTTGTCATTTCTAGACTATACAACTGTAATTTAGGAAAAGTGGGCCACACAAAAGTGTGGTCCCTGACCTAATTAATCATCATGGTCATTGGTCCATGTAGATTCAACTTACCGCTACTTTTCACAAACCGGGGGCAGGGCGGCGCAAAACAGAGGAGGACAGATAAGTAAATTGCGGTTCATTAAACTTAACCTTTTTCTTATATTTTATGATTGATTATTCCAATTATTTTATCAACTAATATTTTTCTAGGTAGTGGTGGAATTAGGACATGTCTTGAATTTCTTGCTTGCTAAAGCATGTAGTCACTAGTTAAGTTTTTCTGAAATAATAAAACTAAGGAATAGAAACAAACTTTTTAAGCTCTCAATATATTTATATCTTTTTTTAAAGATTTTAAAAATGATGAGGCACATGCTATTATAAAAATCTTCTCCATATTTATTTCTTCCGTTTCAAAAAGGATGAGACGATAAAGATTGATCAGCCAGGATTGGTTACTAATTAACACGAAGGATCACACGGCTAATGTGATATACTAGAAATATATGCATAGCTAACTAGCTTACGACTAAACACGCACGCCAAATTTAAAAAGAAAATCGGCTGGAAAATGAATGAGTAACGAAATAGTAGCCTTAAGCCTAGCTTACGCCACACAATACGTTCATTGACCCAGCTCCGATAACGTTGAATCATGAATGAGACTTTGGTCTTATATGAATATCTAGTATTATTGAAGTTATGGACTAATGTTTCAAGTTAATTAAACGCATATATGGGTGAAGCAGAGGGGACGAAAGGGAGTTGGCATGAAAGGAACGGTGGTGCATATGTGAATTGCGATTCGTAGAAGAAATGGATCTTCTCTAGTTTTTTTAACACTTTTATATTTTTATTTGTGGTAAGGGCGAAAATAGTAATGAAAGCAAGAGTTCTTTTATAAAAACATGAGAATTTAACTAAAAAAAGATAATTTTAAAGATCTTGATGAAACTAAAAAATATAAGTATTTATAAATTAAATACAAAAATTGTTATGGATTAAATTATAAAAAATTTTTTAAATAAAAAATAAATATTTGTGCACACTATAAAATATAATTTCTTACTTTTAATTTTATAAATAAGATAAAAAATAAATAAAAAAATAAAATTAAACACTTAATAATATTTAATTTTTTTTTTTTTTTGCAAACTGAAAAGAATTCACTTCCATTAGTAGACGTCTCTATCCGCACTCTCTCAAAAAAACGCCCACAAAAGTGGGAAGGACCAAGAATCTAGTCTTGCAAGATTCTTGCCCTCCCATTATGGCCCACTAACACTGTCAAACCACAACTTGTTTACTTGTTTTTTTGCCTTCCAATCGATTCTCTGTCTTTCACCGTCTTCTTATTTTCTTTCTACTTAATTTGTATATGCTTTTAGAAGTGAAATATCGTTTTCTCCTCGGATATAGTGTCCCAATTTGTTATTGGCCAATTGTATTTTAAAAGAATTAAAATAATAAAAAATAATTTACTCTCCTCAAATTATATTAAAAAAAATTTAAAATTAATAGAATTTATTATTTTTTATTAATATTTTTATTTATTATTTTAATTTTTTAATATAATAATTTAATAACATATTTTAAATAATTCACGCTTTTAAATATTATTAATTAAATATTAGATAAAAATAATAAATTTATTGACTTTTTAATATCTTTTATATTTAAATATAAAAAATTATAATTTATTGTTGGAACATTAACTTTTTACAATTTGTCCCGAACGAATTCTATTTGTGTCCATATTTTTAAAAATTACTAATAATGTCAATTTTTTGGAAATCTACCTTCCAACATCTCATATGAATTTTTTCCCCGGCTGCCCCTCATCTTTTAATATCTAAAACAACGTTCTATATACATTTGATAATATTTTTAGTATATATGTAATATTTTTGTTATTTTCAAACATATTATTTTAAAATTTACTTTTATAAAAAATAACAACCTAATTAAAAAATTAGTATAATAATTCATAAAATAAATAACATGATTGAAAGGTTAGTACATGAATAAATAATTTTAAAAAATTGATATTCTAGTAATAAGTAATAACTAATAAGTATGGAAACAGTCGAAGATGGGTAATTAGCTCCCTTTTGATTCTTTATATTTTAAATTATTCTCTTAATTTTAATCAATGAAAAATATAATACAATTGCTAATTTAAAAATTATTAAAAAAAACTCAGTGCGAGGGATCAGGATCTCACGTCAAAAAGACTATTTGTCTGCAAGGAAAATGACTATTTGATTTAATCAAATGGTACGTACTAATTTTCTGGTGATAATTACATTACTTGGTCACATCTCCTTTTCTCTTTGAAAACAATTTAATTCACTGCCACAAACAATGGGTGAATTGGACCTAAAGGCATCATGGCGTCACATATATTTTATATTTTACTTTTTCATTAGCCGGTTGAATGATTACGTTCATTTTAAAAGGTAAATGATATTTGATTATTTGCACGCTAAAAGGGTGTTTATTTAAGTACTATTATTATTATTATTGTTATTAAAATTAATATTACATGCATGCAGTAAATATTTGCGTATTTAATATTTTCACCACTGGAGAGGCGACCCATGTAGTGCTGAATCTGTACCAAAAAAGCAGGTGAATCTTTGAGGAATATACCTATGAGCGGGGTTCATAGGAATAGGAGCAGTACCATAACTTTATGCGGAGGAAACAAAGACACGTTGTTCTGCTCCCTTGGAAATAAAGGAGCACAAACCTATGAAGGCGATGGAACCTACTCACTACTGTGTAAGATTATATATCCGTGCAATTCAAGGCAAGCCAATAGCATTTCGAATCAAACGTCACTCCATTTCTTTACTGTTTCCTCATGCAACCAATCCATCTATTCTCAGCCCACCTGGGCTTTTACTCTTCTTTTTTGAGTTTTTTCATGTGTTACTAGGCCATGGATCATGCTTTACTGGGCTGAGGAGTGAGCACAGTTTTATCATTCAAGGGCCTTAGACGTGATGGGCTAAAAAAACCATAGTCCAAGGAGAAAAGAGTAAACAGCAATAAGGCATTAAGGCTTCAACTAGGAAAGTGTGTCTGGCTTATCCATTTGTGCATATACCAGTTAAGGGGTTAAAAAGATCATAGAAGTGTTAACTCACTTCACTTTCATCTTTCAATTAAATAGCCAAATTCTTCATTCATTATAAGTAGTTTTGCGGTAAGATACAGATGCCATGCTACTATGCTATATATATAGAAGGTAACAAGTTCTAATTAAGCACTAGTTAGGTAAATGTATAGCCTAACCAATTGATACATGAGAGCTTCTTTGAATGCCAAATGAGAATGACAATGTGCAATGGACCAAGTGTAGGATCCCGTTTTCTTGAATATCTTAAACTGTCACCCCATTGTAATAATGTTAGCATAATATTATACTACTACGTAGCTTGAATTTGAGGTTTACAAAATTAGGTACCATTAGAATATTGTTTATTGGAATTTTTATTTTTGGACATAAACCTTATTTTGTTTATTTAATAAGATTTTAGCTTACAGGAACTTAAAAATACATATTAAAATTACTAATTAAAAAATATTTTTATAAAAATATAAAATTTAAATTTTTAATATGCTTATTATATATTTATTAAAATAAAAATATTTAAAAATTTTTACTAACAATAATCTTAATATATACCATAAGGTAGTTAAACTCACTAAATAATCATGGTGTGGATTCAACCAATAGAAAAAAAAAATTATGTTGAGCTGCTGTTTATTTTTGTTTTTAAGAGTTGGGATAGGGTGTTTACGAGTCGGATTTAATCAAATCTGGACTCGATTTTAAAAAATTACAGGATCTATTTTGATCCAATTTAAAAATAACTTGAAATAAACTAGATAGATCCGATATAAAATTAGTATATATAATTTGTAAATTTTATATACTAAAGTAATAAAATTTTATAATGTCAAGATAAGATCAACGTAATTTCAAAAGATTTATATTCTCGTAATATTATTACGAATAAAAATACTAATAAGTAATAAATTTAGTCAATTATAAAATTTGGTTTGGCCTAAAACCTATTAAAAGATATGATTGTTTTAAAAAGGTAATGAATAACTAAACAAGGAAAATAATAGATATTAAAAATACTAAATAATAAAAATTTATAGATGTAATTAAAAAAATTAATCTAATAGATGAAAATACTTCAATATCATAAATCACACAGATTCAAATCATCACTTCAATTCAATATATATAGTTATTAGTTCTTTTTATTTTTTTGGTCTTGTCAATTCAATATATATAGTTTTTTTTTGGGTATTGATTCAATATATATTGTTGGTAGTTAATGCAAACCTCCATTCTCCTCCCTGTCAAAGGTTGAGGTATCATTGTTCGGCCTTGCCCGGTTTCAGGATAGTGATTACCTAACAACACACATAGCCCAAGCCCACTAACCTGTTTTTGTGAAAAAAAAAACACTTGGAGGTGACAATGTTAATAAAATAGTAAAGTGATGTTTTAATCATTTTTAAATATGTAATATTTATTATTTGTAAACCCTATTATCTTAATCTAAAGAGTGATTAATGTTTTTTTTTTCTCAAATGACTAAATAACTGTAGAAGAACCAGATGTCCTATTTATATACTCACCCCGTGCTGCATGTGACCACCCTTCGTACTATGCCAAGTAAATAAATTCAACATTCACAATGGAACAGACCCAAAAATTAAATATAAATCAACATTCGTAATGACTTAAAATTTCCGTTAAAATAGCTACTATCCTAATGTTTATCTAAATCCAATAATAAGTGGAGTTGAAATTGACAATGAATGGCACACAAGAGGAGAGGATAAAGAATACAGGGGTCCGTCACCATTACAATAGTCACGCATGGAATGTGGATCTGCTGTCACTTTGATAATTCAATCTGTGTCGAGCCTTCAATAATCAGATTCTAACATGACAGTGTAGGGGGCCACTACTCCATCCCATTCCATCTAATTATATTGTCCCAAATCCCTCTTCTTTCCTTCTGATATTCAATGTTGACGTGCTTGTTTATTTTTTATGTTACTATCTTTATTTTATTTACGATATGGTCACTATTCTATTTGCTTTTTAATTCAAAGGGAGCTACTACGGTTCAATTATTTCTCCCCCATACCCAATCATACCATCACATAATACGTAAAACTGGAAATTGCGTTACATATATAAATAGAGATGCACACGGTGAAATCCAACTGTGACAGTAATAGCTAGGAACATATTTAATGTGTTGTGTCCAAATCCAAATTTTGACGTGGGGCCTCCACTATAGACTATACCATTGAGTAGTGTCTTACAAAGGAAAAGTGAGAAAGACAGAAAATAATACATCTAAAGAATATTACCAACAATAAAAACAAAGGAGAGGCTGAGTTGTAGACACTATACTAAATTAACATCTCACATTAATTAAGATGGGTCTTGGAAAATGCTTGATATGGCCGTCCGATTGGAGGTTCATGTTGATTCATCACCCAAGAGCTTGTGATCGTTCTACACTTTGTCCTTACCTTAATTGACCTTATAAGGATGGATCATGATGAGGGTTAATGAGTGATTAATTGAATGAATCAGATCTAACCATTTCAAGTGATTATTCAATAATTGCGTTAGAGGTTCAATTCAACAGCACATTTTTATTTTTATTTAAGAAAATAAAGGAAAGAAAAGAAAGAAGCAACCTATTACGTGTGTCATGTTTAAGCAATAGTCCAGAGAGAACACTATCATTGTCTTTTTTATCTCTTTTTCTTTTTGGTTGAAATACGCACTATTGGATTCTGCACAGTCTTTTTTATCTCGAAACCACGTAGAGATCCCAAACAAAATAACTAGATATATATACTCGTGCCCCCGCAAAATTCAACATTCCTCACCTTTCTTCTCCTTTTAATCCCCCTTTTTTATTGAACTATGTGTTATGAATTTTCTTTCCTTTATCACAAATTAAATAATCTCCCTCCCTTATTTTACTTTTCTATCTCCATTTTGTTCTCACTAGTTTGCTTAGACAATGATAAATTCAAAGTATTCTTATGCCTTCTATTCCCCGTTAACTTTATTTGTTGGGACCATATACATGAACTAATGCCATGACAATAAGAGAATTTATTGGAGAAAATTTTAGAACGCTGATCAAATAAAAATAAATCAATTAAGGTGAAATATCCGCATATACTACAGTATTAGGCTATAAACCAAATCCCATTGTAGATATCTTCAACATGGTACGGTCAACATCACCCCAAACTAGCCAACCCCGACATACTCGGTGGTGATAGTTTAATTTAGGGTAGAAACTTAGATGAAGTCAGTGAAGTTAATACTTAGGAGCCATTAGATGATTTGACTGTGTTGACTAAATTTTTCATCTAACGGCAGGTATCAACTTCACAACTGAGTTTCACCTTAATTTAGTTTTTATTTTCTATTATCTATTAGTAATAGTAAAATAAGAATTCATGTAATTCTTCTTGGCTAAAAATAATGTTATGTTCGTTATTGGATTACCTACTACAACAATATATAATTATATATTAAAAAAAAAGAATGCAACAAAATTTAAGGCAGATGCACATATGTAGAGAAAAAAAAAGGGAATAAAGTCAATGAATGACAACCTTTAATAAGGTGGGGAGAAAGCACATGCAGTAGTGAAGAGGCTTTTGTGCGTGTGTGTCTCTCGCGTGCTGAAGCAAGATCCACAACAACAAAATATTAGTTTTACTGAGGCAATAGATTTCTCAAACTCAAGTGGCATGTTCTTTATTTAATCACATCCTACTCTCAACATATTTTGTCTTATACTATGTTTCTTGTATATAACTCATCAATCTGATCTCATCTAAGCAAACAAACAAGATTTCCAAGGTATAGGTGGCCGGTTTTATTTTATTTTGTGAAAAAAAAAAAAGACTATAAAAGTTAAAAATTTAATAAACTTAACATAGCATATATAGGTCAGGTAAGGACATTGTGTTAGGTGAGTATAGATAGATATAATAATTTGCTAACAGAATATTACTAGATTTCATTAGTTATTGGGATGTAAATTTATCATAGTTTTTGTTGTTGTAAACAGTTGTAGGATCGGATGAGATCTCTTGTTGCTGAGGAAAACTGGTTGATGTGGTGTCATTGACTCGACTCTGTTTGATTGAGATGAGATGGCTGTACAAACTTTGTGATGCTTCCGAGAAAAAAGATGGAAACGAATTTTGCACTCTCAAAGCCATTGACATATCACCCAACAAAACCTTTCTTTTTAAGAGCTTGTGAAAGCAAAAGATTATTGACACTGCTACCCTCTCCTTATTAATTCCTTTTCTTTATTTGCTTGTCACTTGTCATAGCCAGAAAATTGAATTATTGCTAATTGACCCTTTTCTTTTGAAAGTTTGGATAAAGAAATGCCAGTCCAATCTTATGATAATGATGTTTAACCTCACTGAAAGGCCCTTCTCTGTGTGAAGTTGATTTGATAGATTTTCAACAAGAATGGTTCATATGTTACATTATTTTGAAAATATTGTAAGATCGCAAGTAATCACCATTCACCAGGATACTCAAATTCAATTGAAAGAGAGAAAGTAAGAAAAATATTTGGATACTGGAGATACAGAAAAGGATGGTATTACAGCTGGATTGTTCATTGTATGGTTACTTTTTGCCATAATTGCAATACAAACACCAATTTAACGAGGTCAACACCTCAATAAATAACCCTTCCTACTTTCGTTACTTAATATGTAAGTGTGGCCGACAACATGTTTCTCCCATCACATGCAAAACAAAAATTCATTCCCATGCTCCCTCTCTTTCTATTTTTTCATATTGAGAACGATAATTAGTGAAATACATACACTTTTGTTATAGTTAATTAGTCAATTAATGTGCTTGTGAATTGGTCAAGTAATTCAAGAATCCCCTTAGAAAGATGGTACGTGGTTAATTATTACTACAGCAAGTAATTATATAGAAGAAGAGTAATTAAAGAAGTGCTAAATGAAATGGGATGAGTTGGGAGGGTTTAATAGAGTCCTATTCTTCTTAGGTTCCGGTGAGGATGAGAGGGAAGAAACATTGTTGTTATTATTATTATTATTAGCAAGTAGTAGAGGCCATGAATCATTGGAGCTATCATCAGAGGCAGAGGTAAACGACACATCCATGACGCCGTTTGGACTATCTGGAACCCATCCAAACTTGCGTTTCTTGTTCCCCTGTTCCCATATCAGCTTCAAGCATTCATCCACCTTCTCTTTCTTCGTTCCAAGAATGCGTACCACCTGGTTTCGCTGCTCCACGCTATTCAACACGTGCATCATTGTGGCAGTTGCCACCACAGAAGGAAGGTAACTCATGAACCTGCTATCTGCATAGAAATTAATTAATTAATTCAAGATTATATTCATCAGCGCATGAGTAGTAATTAGTAATTACCTGGAAGGGTCGATAGAAGAAGGGATTGGGATCTGGTGAAGAAGTCGTTGGAGTTGAATAATCCAAGTCTTCGTGTGATATAGTCGAGAAAAGAGAGAGGAGTGACGGGATTCATCTTCCATCGGAGAGTTGAAAGCACCAAAATCTCCATCCTTTTGATGGTTTTGGCTTCGAACACGTATCTGCAATCCTCCACCTACACACATAATAAGCGTTAAGAAGAATAATTGATGAGCATTGCAAGAAGGGAGAAAACATACTTGGAGGTCTAGTAAGTGGGGGAGATGAGTCTCTTCAAGCTTGGCAGCGAGTGAGAGAGAAGCGACGGCAGCCAGCTGAGTCATCCATGGCTTATTGAGATTGTTAATGGAGGAGAAAGTGAAGAGGAACCTGTGAAGGTAGTTGGCGGCAAGAAGAGAAGTGAGAGGAGAGAAGGAGTAATGTGAGCTGACTTTGAGTATCCACTCCACCGCCTCTCTGCGAGCAGACTCCAATTGGAAGCAGAGAGGGGTGTGTGTTGTGTGTTGTTCTTCCCTGGCCAGCATCCACGCAAGCTCCTCATCATCCCAAAACATGTCCCCTTCTACCAACCCGGAACCCTCATCTTGTTCTAATTCATCCTCTTCCTCTGAGCAGTATAGAGCGTCTTGGAGATGGTAGGGAGCCATGAAGGGACTATGATATGATGTGATTTTTTCTAACCCCCTTAAAACCTGAAACAAGGGAATTATGGGTCATGCACCACAATTACTCAACACGTGACAATTGTACCCTACCATATTCTTTTTATACAATGTTTAGCCCCACACCCCTACACTCACTAATACTTGACATTACCACTGTAATTATTTAATTAAAGTGCTGCCCATCGACCTTTCACAAATCCCTCTCTCTGCTCCTGCATGCACCATCCCATTACGCCATTACGTTTCTGTTTTCGAACAACGCAAAATACTTTAATTTCTTTACAATAATCTAGCTTTTTAATAATTCATCATCTCATTATTATTATAAGAGATCAAATATGTGAAATCGTGAATCTCAACTCACTCCATGAGTTAAATAATTTCATTTTCCATGCGTTATGTTTGTGCATCAAGCTGTTGGACTTTAACTACGTAACAAAACTGAACTACTCGGACTCATCATTCATGAATGAAACCACGGTTGGGAATGGGGAAGAGTTGTAAAGATCGATGCTACCGATTCCAAGATAAACAAACAGGGAAATTTTGTATTGTAGTGATAAAAAAAGACTTCATCTTAAAATACATGCTCTACTAGTCAATAACGAACTTCGATAGTTCAACATCAGTTCATTATTTCTTTATTCGAACCCAACTCAGTATCTTTCTTTATTAAATCCGTATTATGAACTGGACATCTCATATTAAAAATACAACTAGAAAAAGATGGGATAAGTCATGTTTATGTACATACAGAGGATATTTAATATTTAAATATTGGCATGAAAAAGAATATAAATGAAATAATTAATAATTAAATCCCTTTCTTGCTCTCAAACACTCATATTTCACCAAGTATATACAACGAACCAATAATATTCGGTCCCAAAATTAAAGTGACTTAGAATTTAAGAAATCGTTCGTCCACCATAAAGCTTGCTATATATTTGGGCATGTCATTATTTAATTTGAATAACTCAACGACAATTACACTGACAAGTATATACATCAGTTATTAAATGTTTCCTTGAGATATATACCTATCTAAACGTACGCTACATATTAATTAGGTGTAGCCCCACTTTTTTTTTTAAACAAAATAAAGTGAAGAGCAATAAAGCATTCGTTTAGCAATTATCACTCTCCCTCAACAAATATGCTTGTTGATATTATTAGAAGAATTTGTATTTTCATTCTTAAAAAAAGTCTAACATACCAATGCATGATTGTTTCTAATTCGGATTAGATTGTATAAACGATTTTGTTTGGATTGATTTGAGTGATTTTTTGCTAATAAGATGCATAGAAGAAGAAGGAACTTTTGATAAAGAAGTTCATCATCCGCATGCAAGGATATTGAATGTGGCTAGTCCACTAACCATTAGTAGTGACGCTGAAGTCCAAAGAAGATTTTAGAAAGAGACGTAAATACATGCATACTCAACGGAGAGATAGAAGACATGTTATGTTGGTTTCATTTGTGGGCATCATTTCTTGTGCTTGGAAGACCGAAAACGTGTATCGTAGTGTGGCAAATATGGAAGCATACGCTTTCCATTGTAATATACTACTAATATATATATAACACAGCTAGCACAAGGACAATTAATCAGTTCTTCGATCTTTTTATCGTACGATAAAGATATGTCTCTGAAATCTGCAATCTGCAATCGCCCCCATTACAATAAATATGGTTGCTAGCAGAAAAAAGCCTGAAGCATATCTGCGATAGAAATATAGAGACTACTAAACACTATATAGAGCACGTTTTATGAGTTTCTCAAGAATTTTCCTTCTTAATAACTAGTCACGTCATTATGCAACAGAAGTGTTAGAGCTTTATTGGGTGCAAAATCACATTAGTAATGTTTATAGTCTGTTAACTAATTAAACTGAGACATACCCGCCTAATCGGGGCTAATTTTTTCTGCGACCATATGAGTAGTTGCTTTCTTCTTTTTCTTTTCGTTTCTTTTATTTGGATATTTGTTTTCACAATTTTATTATCTTCTTTAAAGGCTCAATATCCGAGGAAACAAGTTTGGTGGAGATGAAGGGTGATAAAGAGAAAGAGAGAGAGAAAAAGAGGAGATAGTACAAGCCGGCGAAGGCAAGTAGTATGGTGGTTGCGTTATGGCATTGTACATGCATGGTGGAAGCCATAGTCATGGGTTCCAAAGATTAGGTTTGTCAAGGAATATGAATTGTTTTCTGGAAAAACATTTATTTTTTATATATATTAAAATTAATTATTGGTATAAAATAATATTTTTAATTTTACAATTACATAACATAATACAAAATGTAGAATCTACTTCGTGTTTTAGATAAATTAGATATAAATTTATTAAGTACCATCGAATTTTTTAAGTTAATAACTAGTAAATTTATTTGTATAAATATGTGAAAGAAAATGGATTTTTTTTACTATAATCCTAAACACTATTAAATCTTTCTTAATATTCTTTATATAATATTATGATTTTTCATATGAGAAAGATCATGAATATATGATGATGATTTTTTTTATGTATATATAATATGATGATTTTTCTTATGAGTTTTTTAGGTTTTTTTTTTGTTCTTTTTATACTTTCTCCACAAAGTAGTGTCTGATTTCTAAGACAAAAACAGCAACTCCCACTTCATACTAGTCAAAGTCAGACAAACCCACTCTCGCTCAAACACCAGAAAGTGGCTGATTTCTTTGCATTTCAATCGCTGTGCAGAATACACTTTTCCATAAATAAAAGCAGGATCCTTTATTGGGACTCAAATCCTTTACTTTGTACAGGTCTTAGACCATCTCCAATAGGGAACTCATCTCAGTTCTTATTTATGACCCACCTGTCATAAAAAGTAACTCCACATTAGCTTTTGTGTCATAAACAGTAAATAGGAACTCAAAGCATCTCTCTCTTCTCCATTAGGAGGAACTAACTTTAGTCCCTGTTGTAGTCCCACTTAATTAATTAATTAAAATACTTGTAATTAATGTAATTAATTTTTTTTAATAATATAATTTAAATATTTAAATTTAAAAATAATTCACTATTAAAATATATTAATATTAAATAAATTCATATATAACAATAATACACAATAGATGAATTCGGGGTTACACTAATTTGTAAAATTACTTAATACAAAGAAAAACATAATTAAACTCTATAGTTGACGACAAGCATTGTGAAATTGCCATAGTGTTCAATCAAGTCCTCCTTCAATTGTCTATGCTGCTGCCTATTTCGAAGTTGGGCATTTCTTTGGAGAAATTGATGGTATGGTGCAAAATCTTCCTCTCCCAGCTGAGGTTGTGATAAGCCATTTTCAACATCATCATACTCTAAGCCTTGAGCAAAATTTCCTGCATAGCTGTCTCTTTCATCCTCAACAATCATATTATGCAATATAATACAAGCTCTCATTATGTTGGCAAGCTTTTTCTTTTCCCAAAAACGAGCTGGACCACGTATAATTGCAAAGCGTGCTTGCAACACTCCGAATGCTCGTTCCACATCTTTTCTTTGCCCTTCTTGGTATTGTGCAAATAACTTGCGTTTCTCACCTTGTGGCTTTGAGATTGATTTGACAAATGTGGCCCATTCAGGATAAATACCATCTGCTAAATAGTATCCCATTATATAATTATTACCATTAATTGTATAATTTACCTCCGGAGCACGGTCATTTAGAATATCATCAAACACTGGAGAACGATCTAACACGTTGATATCATTATTTGAACCAGAAACTCCAAAGAATGCATGCCATATCCAAAGGTCTGAAGATGCTACAACCTCAAGTACTATGGTTGCAACCCCACGATAACCACTCATGTACATACCTTTCCATGCCTTTGGACAATTTTTCCATTGCCAATGCATGCAGTCAATGCTACCCAACATGCCAGGGAAGCCACGACCTTCCGCCATTTGTAGCAGGCGTTGTACGTCATTTGGATTAGGTTTTCGCAAGTATTCATCCTGGAACACGGAAATGACACCTTCAACAAATTTTTCCAAGCATTCGATTGTAGTGCTCTCGCCTATGCGCACATAATCATCAACAGCATCAGCTGCAACGCCATATGCTAACATCCGTATCGCAGCGGTACATTTCTGAAGTGGCGACAAGCCTCTTCTTCCAGTTGCATCAACCCTCTGTTGGAAATACGGATAGACGTTTGAGAGAGCGTCTACTATCCGAAGGAACACATCTCTTCTCATTCGAAATCTCCGTCGGAAAATGTCAGCATTATACACCGGTTCATCTGCAAAGTAATCTTGGAAAAGGCGATCATGTCCTGCTTCTCGATCTCTGTTGATCCATCTACGAGGAATTGGGATAGGGCTTCTATTGATATCTTCTTCTTCTGAATCTTCGAGTAAATACTCATCGATCCAATTATCTATGAGTGTGTTATCTTGCCGTCTTCTTTTGCCATACAAAGCCTCATTGAACATATCATCAAAATTTCTAGCCATATGGAGAAATGTAATTTTTAGTTCTTTGTCGATGTGAGAAACAAGAGTTGAAGTGGAGTTGTGGAGTCATTGATAGTTGATATTTATAAGTGTGTCTGCAATAAGTACCTTAACGGCTAGTTTTGCAACGGCTAGTTTTGCAACGGCTAGTTTTACAACGGCTAGTTTTTCTTAACGGCTACTTAACGGCTAGTTTTGCAACGGCTAATTAACGGCTAGTTTTGCAACGGTCACTTTAATGAACAACAACGACACAATAATGTTGACTAATTTCAAATCTTACATCAGAAATAAATAAAACAAACTACATCACATACCAGTAATACGCAATAAATAAATAAGAACATACTACATAACTCTACGAATACAAGGAACCATTAAGTAAACCACTTGGCCATTATTTTCTCACATGCAATCTCATGAAGAGCTCGTCGTTTCTCACTCATTGTAGACGTGTCAGCATTAAGTATTTGCATATCCATTTCCCTTTCTTTTGCTTTTATCTCCATTTCTTTAATATACCTCTGAGTTTGTAATTCTTGTTCTTTCATTGCCGCTTGAATTTGTATCTCCTTCTCTTTGATTGCCATCATCTTTGCTCTATGTTCCTTCTCCTCTTCTCTTTCTTTTTCCCTTTCCATTAGTTCCTTTTCTCTAACATTCTTAATATCTTCCATGAGAGATAATTTTTTGACAACCGATGATTTTCTTTCGCTAAAATCTTCAGACATCTGTGCTTTTCCCTTACCTCTTCGCTTGCTCTTCTTTGATCCTTGTGGGCGAACGGGAGAGTCCACACCGGGTTCGTCAGCCAACGGTGTTTCTGGGTTTGATGAGGATGAGTATGCTCCAATTGCACTAACCTTGGTTCTCTTTGAGCCGCCACTCTGTGTAGGTAGTTGGCTTCTCCATTTTTGCTCCAATCGAAGCATGTTCCAATGCCTCTCAAAAGTGAACTTTTGACCATAATTTGTGGAATAAAGTTTATAAGCCAACTCCTTTATATCATCAGCGTTCGAACCACTCCTTATGTTTCGACTAGCTTGATCGTAGCAACCAGCAAATTGTGCAACAGCCTTGTTGATCTTATACCATCGTTTCTTACATGCAACTACCCCCCTTGTCATGTCGGTGCAAAATTCTACACAGTAGCTATGAATTCGACTCCAAAATGTTTCCCTCTTTTGATCGGTACCAACTACAGGGTCAGTTGAAACATTTAACCATGCACTGATCAACATCTCATCCTCTTTCCAATGCCAGTGTTGAATACTATCTTGCCTCCGATCTTCAATATCATCATTGAGGTCGATAGCATCTAATCCATGAGGGTTGGCAAAATCTGAATATTGCGAATTTGGACTAGATTGTATAGGAGTCTGAGAGGATGGGTTAGAAGAGCCACCAACACCAGATGAGTTATGTCTTGATGCACTGAATTGAGTTGGAAACGGCAAGGAAGTTGGAATAACATTTCCGATAGAGGGGTTAAATATGGATGAAAATGGAAAATGGGGTGTTTGTGAATTTTGATTTTGCGGTTGGAATATAGGAAATTGATTATTATAAGGAGCTTGAAAATTGAAATTAGAAAGATTTTGTGGATTTGGATTTTGAAATGTATTTGGTTGTGTGAAGTTTTGATTTGGAACTTGAGAGTTTGAGGTTTGAGATTGTTGGGTATTTGGAATTTGAGGAAAGTTTTGTAAGTAATTGAAGAAAGAGTTGAGTTGGTTTGGATCCATTTTTTTGAACAAAAAATAATAGTAGCAGAATTTTGATTTTGTAAACTTGGAAGAAGATGAAGAAGAGTAGTAGAGAGTGTGAGAATAGAAGTGTATCTAAGTGGTTTATATAGAGTAAAAAAATATTAATTTATTAATAATAACAGTAACATAGTAACGGCTAGTTTTGCAACAGCTAATTTTGCAACGGTTAGTTTTACAACGGCTAATTTAATATAATAATATAAATATAAATAATATTTAATATTATTTTTGATATAAATAATTAATATAAATTATTAATTAATAAAAATTAATTATTTAATCTAATTAATTATTATAATTATTAATAAATTAATTATAATTTAATTATTATTTAAATAATTAATATAAATCATTAATTAAATAAAAATATAATTACTTAATATAATTAATTATTATAATTATTACTAAATTAATTATTATTTAATTATTTAATATAATTATTTATTTTAATATAATTATTTAATATAATTAATTAAAATTTTATATAATTATTTATTTAAATAATAACTTGCCAAATGGCAAGTTATTATTTGTTGCTCTCAGTCCCCGTTCAGAGGGACTTTGTCCCATCGATCCTTGTGCAAGGATCCCACTCCATTTTGCTCCAACAGTCCCAGTTCCTATTTTGTCAGAAACAGGGCCTCAACATATGCCCATTGGAGTTGCTCTTAGTACCATGTAGCTGCGCTACGTAGATGGGTATATCCGTCAGGATCATAACCCTGTATTGGAAATGGAACGTATGCGTATATCGTAGTGCTCATGAATCATGATGAACATAACTCTTGTATTCAATTGTCCATAATTAATTAAGGGAATGGCAATGTTAGGTAACCAATTATTTTTTTGAATAATATGAATAATTATTAATTAAATAAAAAAATACTATATTTTTAAATTATTCACTTAAATTTTAATATTAGAATAATGATCCACACACCTAATAAAATAAACATTCATTGTTCACATTGTTTAATATTTTTATTGTTTATCTATATTTTTTCTTAAGAAAAAATACATGTACTCACTTTAGTAATTACAGAAATATAAATATTTTAAAACTACATTCATCTTAATATTATAAATTAAAAAAATTATTATGCCTTCTCTAACAAAAACTGAAACATGATATTTCATAGTCGTATTAAATTGCTAAAAATATTTTTTTTATAAGTAACGGGGGTGCAGATCCCAAAGAAACAAAAAATATTAGACTACTATCAATCTTTTAAATTTAACATCACTTGCATCAGCAAAAAGGTAATAAAACAAGTATAGATAAAACTGCTCGAAGAACTTAATTCCAACAACTTCTCTTTGACCCAACTTAATAAGAACATCCGTACAGAAATTTACTTCCCTATAGATATGTTTTATTTTTACATTATCCATCTTTACCAAAAACTCCTTGATCGACCAGACGAGAGAAGAGTTACCATGACTCTTCGAAGACGCCTTTTGAACCAGTGTTACAGCACATCTAGAGTCTGATTCCACCACTAATTTCGTGATCCTTAACTCAGAAACTAGCTTAATCCCAACATAAAACCCCATTGTTCAGCCATGGTTATGGTACAGGTTTCGATGTTTATAGTGAAACCAACAATCGTGCGTCCAGCCCAATCCCTAATAATACTCCCGCAAGCTCCTCTGCTACCAGGATGAATGACTGACCCATCTACATTCAATTTAGTCCAACCCTAATTTGGTGCCTCCAATCCGACAAGCTCCTCTCTGATAAGATTTAGTAAGTTATTACTATGCTTTGTTATTCTCAAAGTAATGCTATGTTTTTCTGTAATTTTCCTTACTCATTTGGTGAAGTTGATTGTTTGGCAAAGTCTTGATACGTGCTTCAAATGTTCGAGATATGAAGAGTTCAAGTATTATTTAGAAGATATTAGTTTACATTTTTAGAATATTTTAATTTAATGTATTTTGATTTTGTTTATTTAATTACTAGATTGGGCCTTATGATTATGGGTTTTAGGGTTTTTCTTTGTTTTAACCTCATAAGAGGTTATAAATACCTCATTAGCTATTGTAGTCGTAGCATAGAATTTTTAGAGGTTTCAAAACCCCTTTTTTGGTTTCGTGATGAAACCATTGTGTGGACAATTGAGATTGAGGAGTTCCTCTCTTGTTACATCAGGAAATTGAATAGAAGGTTGAGGAGTCCATTCAAATAAATTCCCAAACTATGGCGTTGACAAGTGAGGTTGAGGAGTCCCTTTCTTGTTGCGTCAAGAAATTGGATAAAAAGTAAAGTGATTCTCTTTGTATTCAATTTTAATTTATCCTTTTTATTTCTATTTCAATTTTAATGTATCTTTTTATTCAGTTTGAATTCTTGTCTTTATGTTTATCTATTATTTCCATATCAAGTCTCGTCCCTGAAAATGAAATCATTTCGATACTTCCAGGCTATGTTGCACGTTGTGATGAAGATGATGGGCCACGGAGTCCCATACTGCTTTCGAGAGACCAAGAAAAGATTAGTACTAAGTCATTCCTGAAAGGATTGGGAGAAAAATTTTTTCTGTACATCTCTGTTTGCTATGCTAATCCATGCCATACGGATGCAGGGACAATCGCGTAACGCGTGGAGCAAAGTCTCTTCCTCTCCACAGCATCTTGGGTAGTCGCTATTGTCTTTGAGGTTTCTGCTCTTTCTTCTATTGTTGGTAAGCAAAGCTTCATGGGTAAGGAGCCAACAAAAGGTTTTCAAACGTTGAGGTAAGTTATTTTTCCAAAGTAATTTGTATAACTTGTTATTATTCTCCTTGTTACTGAAAAGAGCTTCATAGGTTGATTTAATTGTAAACCTGTCATCTGCTATTGGAAGCCACCCTACAGTGTGTGCTTCAATGTTAGGATTGGAGAATTTTAAAATTCTAGTGTCCTCTAGAACATCCTCAGGTAAAACCTGACTAATTTGTGTCAAATTCCAAATATTCTGAGAACTAATATAACTGCACAACCTTTCTCCAAGTGTTTCTTCATCGAATTTAATGGTAGTTAAGTCTCTTAATTTGTGAATTACTGGGATCTGATGGTCTTCCCAAAAAGAAATACTTTTTCCGTCACCTATTCTCCAAATTAGATTCCCTCATACCTTTGTTATTCCAATCTAAATATTTGAGTAGCTGGTCTTCTTATGGACTTTGTGCTGTCTCCTCCCACATATTTTACTCTCATCACCTAAATTCATAGGAAATCCCTTTTGTAGATTAAGCCCTAAGCAAGTTTCATAAAAAACAGTTGATTGGTCTCCTACGCCCTTTGAATCCCCAGTCCACCCTCCTTCTTTGATTTACAAATTTTCTCCCAACTTAAAAGATGAACCTTTCTATCATCTTCACTGTTGTCCCATAGAAAGTCCTTACAAAGTTTATCTATTTTAGCACAAATTGCCATAAGGATCTTTATAGTCTGTATGCAGTAACTAGGAATGGTTGATAACACCGATTGGATAAGGTGCATCTCCCTACAAAAGATAGAGATTTTTTGTTTCAGCTAGATAACTTGATTTGCATGCGGTCAAGGATGAATTGAAAATGATGCTGATTACACTTCTCCGTGATCAAAGATATTCCTAAGTATTTTTTCAGATTAGCCGTCATGGTCATTCTAAGCTCCTGGCTTAGTTGCTGCCTAATCTTATGATTAATATTCTTAGAAAAGTAGACACAAAACTTGTGGAAGTTGATTCTTTGTCCCGAGATCTCGCAAAAAATGTGCAAGATTTCCTTAATCGTTCGCGCTTATTCACTATAAAATTTAGCAAAAAGAACCAAATCATCTGCGGAACAAATATAAGATATTTTAGGCCCATTTTTAGAAATAGTTATTGGCTTCCATTTTTTATCAGCAACTAGTTTATTAATAACTAATAAGGTGGGATAAACGCTAAATATATAGAACAAAAAGATAAGGTGAGAGAGAATTTTTCTGTCTAATCCTTTTGGTTGGAGAGAACGTAACCTGTTGTAAGTCTTCTTCAGATCAATTTTTATAGCCATGATTTTTTTTTTTATTCTTATTACGCATAGTGTAAACCACTTTCTGTACTACTAGAATATTATCTACTGCTAGGAATAAAATTAGATTGAACATTAAAAATAAATACAGGTATATAATTTTTAGGTTTAAAAATAATAATTTTAGTGACTATTTTATATCAAATATTACATAAACGATCTAAAATGACTAAAAATTTTTAGGTACTGATATTTTAGAAATGATTGTAACAAGAGTGCTTGTTTCTTATAGTAAACTATAAAATAGCAAAATTATCCATTATTGTACAAGTGTATTGATTTAATTAACTCATTGAATTGAGGTTATCAATTTCTTTGGATATTAACTTAAAAGTGAAGCCGCTGAAGTCAACAATAATTTGGCTTAAATAATAAATTTTTAGTTATTATTTTTATACGAAAGAGTTTAATTTTTTATTAATAATTAATTTTAATATTCGTTATCTAAAATTTAAAAGAATTTAACGTGTATATTTTTATATTTGATTAGATATTAAATTTATTGTACAAATAAAAATAATTAATTTTTATACTTATTATTTAAAAATAATATTTTTTTCTCAATATATATAAAAATATAATTACATATTAGCATAAAAAAATTATATTGATAGTTATAAAATTAACTCAAATTTATTTTTTTTAAATAACTGAATCTTAATTCTAACTTTTAATCAGAATATTAGTATTTTCTCTAAATTATATGTAATAATATTTAAAAAAAAAGAAGTAAAAATATATATTAGAAAGATAAGCAGTAAAAATTTAAAACTAAATAAAAAATATGCATATAATATTTTTTATTTAAATTATATTATGTTGTTAATTTTATCTTTTGTAAAACAGAAAGATAGGCCAACAAACTATAGGTCAAATGGCATAGTCTCTCCATATTTATCTAAGAAGTTGCAGTTCGAGTCTTCCTATTTTTAGTAAAAAAAAAAAGAAAAAAGAAAAATAGAGAAAAATAAAAAATGATAGAAAAGTGAGAGAAAGATAAAGAAGAAAAATAAGAGAGGGAGTTTGCTAATTATAGAAGTTAAAATTTTTTTAATTATAATAAAAAATATCTAGTGACACATTTTGATTTGTCAAATTACTAATATAAAATATAAATTATAAATTATATATAGAGTGGGAAGGAAAGAGACAAATAGAAAAAAGGGAGAGGTAGATAAGAGAATGTAAGAAGGAGGTTTACTAATTTTGGAAGAAAATATTTTTTTAAAATTTTAATAAGAGAGTGTCATATGATACATTTTAGTTATTGAATTAGTTAGTAATATATGAATATAATATATAATATAGTTATATTTAAATTTTAATATTTTAATTTTAATTTTAATTTAATTTGAATGCAATTAGAGAATATCATGTTGTATATTTTAATTGTCAAATTTGTAATTAGTCATTGATAATGATATATAAGAGCATCTCCAACAGTAAGAGAATGAAGGACCCGTTTACTGTGAATCTGACAAAAGCTGAAGACCAACCGTTGAAGCAACATAAACTTGAGTCTAAGCACATATTTCAAAGCAAGCAAGGCCCTATTTAGAGGAACTTGCTTTGTTTTCATTATAATCAATAAAATTTTAACATATGGCACTTAAATTAAAAAAAAAAAAATAATATGGTATTAATATAATAACTAATAACGATGCATAATATGTTATCAATAAAGGGTTGGTATTCATCTTATTATATACCAACTTATTTAACTTTACGTATATAATTAAATATTATAATTATTTATAAATTAAATATGATTTAAGTATTTAATTTAGTTATTTAAAAAGTTATATTAAATAATTAAATTATATTTAATTTATTAATAATTATAATAATTAATTATAATTCTATTTAATTAATAATTTATATTAATTATTTAAATCATAATTAATATAAGTAATTAAATTAATATTGAATATTAATTATATTATTATATTAAATTAGCCGTTGTAAAATTAGCCGTTGTAAAATTAGCCGTTGAAAACTAGCTGTTACTATGTTACCCTTATCATTAACAAATTAATATTTTGTTACTCTATATATACCACTCAGATACACTTCTATTCTCACACTTTCTACTACTATTTTTTATCTTCTTCCAAGTTTATAAAATCAAAGTTCTGCTAATATTATTTTTTGTTCGAAAGCATGGATCCAAACTAACTTAACTCTTTCTTCAATCACTTACAAAACTTTCTTCAAATTCCAAATCAAAACTTCACATTACCGAATACATTTCAAAATCCAAATCCACAAAATCTTTCTAATTTCAATTTTCAAGCTCCTTATAATAATCAATTTCCTATATTCCAACCGCAAAATCAAAATTCACAAACACCACATTTTCCATTTTCATCCATATTTAACCCCTCTATCGAAAATGTTACTCCAACTTCCTTGCCGTTTCCAACTCAATTCAGTGCATCAAGACATAACTCATCTGGTGTTGGTGGCTCTTCTAACCCATCGTCTCAGACTCCTATACAATCTAATCTAAATTCACAATATTCATATTTTGCCAACCCTCGTGGATTAGATGCTATCGACCTCAATGATGATGATATTGAAGATCGGAGGCAAGATAGTATTCAACACTGGCATTGGAAAGAGGATGAAATGCTGATCAGTGCATGATTAAATGTTTCAACTGACCCTATAGTTGGTACCGATCAAAAGGGAAAAATATTTTGGAGTCGAATTCATAGCTACTGTGTAGAATTTTACTCCGACATGCAAGGGGGGTAGTTGCATATAAGAAACGATGGTATAAGATCAACAAGGCTGTTGCACAATTTGCTGGTTGCTACGATCAAGCTAGTCGAAACATAAGGAGTGGTTTGAATGCTGATGATATAAAGGAGTTGGCTTATAGACTTTATTCCACAAATTATGGTCAAAAATTCACTTTTGAGAAGCATTGGAACATGCTTCGATTGGAGCAAAAATAGAGAAGCCAACTACCTACACAGAGTGGCGGCTCAAAGAGAACCAAGGTTAGTGCAACTGGAGCATACTCATTCTCATCAAACCCAGAAACACCTTTGGCTAACAAACCCGGTGTGGACTCTCCCGTTCGCCCACAAGGATCAAAGAAGAGCAAGCAAAAAGCACAAATGTCTGAAGATTTTAGCGAAAAGAAATCATTAGTTGTTAAAAAATTATCTCTCATGGAAGATATTAAGAATGTTAGAGAAAAGGAACTAATGGATAGGAAAAAAGAAAGAAAAGAGGAGAAGGAACATAGAGCAAAGATTATGGCAATTAAAGAGAAGGAGTTACAAATTCAAGCGGCAATGTAAGAACAAGAATTACAAGCTCAAGCGGCAATGAAAGAACATGAATTACAAACTCAGAGGTATATTAAAGAAATGGAGATAAAAGCAAAAGAAAGGGAAATGGAAAGGATGACCAAGGAAAGGAAAAGGAAAATGGATGCAAATACTTAATGCTGACACGTCTATAATGAGTGAAAAACGACGAGCTCTTCATGGGATTGCATGTGAGAAAATAATCGCCAAGTGGTTTACTTAATGGTTCCTTGTATTCGTAGAGTTATGTAGTATGTTCTTATTTTTATTGCGTATTACTGGTATGTGATGTAGTTTGTTTTATTTATTTCTGATGTAATTTTTTAAACTAGTCAATATTATTGTGCCTTTATTGTTCATGAAAGTGACCGTTGTAAAACTAGCCGTTGCAAAACTAGTAGTTACAAAACTAGCCATTAACTAGCCGTTAAGGTACTATTGCAGACACACTTATAAATATCAACTATCAATAACTCCGCAACTCCACTTCAACTCTTGTTTCTCACCTCGAAAGAGAACTAAAAATTACATTTCTAGATATGGCTAGAAATTTTGATGATATGTTTAATGAGGCATTGTATGGCAAAAGAAGACGGCAAGATAACACACTCATAGATAATTGGATCGATGAGTGTTTACTCGAAGATTCAGAAGAAGAAGATATCGATAGAAGCTCTATCCCAACTACTCGTAGATGGATCAACAGAGATAGAGAAGCAGGACATGATCGCCTTTTCCAAGATTATTTTGCAGATGAATCGGTGTATAATGCTAACATTTTCCGACGAAGATTTCGAATGAGATGACATGTGTTCCTTTGGATAGTAGGCGCTCTCTCAAATGTCTATCCGTATTTTTAACAAAGTGTTGATGCAACTGGAAGAAGAGACTTGTCGCCACTCCAAAAATGTACCGCTGCGATACGGATGTTAGCATATGGCGTAGTAGCTGATGCTGTTGATGGTTATGTGCGCATAGGCAAAAGCACTACAATTGAATGCTTGGAAAATTTTTTTGAAGGTGTCATTTCGGTATTCGAGGATGAATACTTGCGAAAATCCAATCCAAATGACGTAGCATTGACTGCATGCATTGGCAATGAAAAAATTGTCCAAAGGCGTGGAAAGGTATGTACATGAGTGGTTATCGCAACCATAGTACTTGAGGTTGTAGCATCTTCAGACCTTTGGATATGGCATGCGTTCTTTGGAGTTTCTGGTTCAAATAATGATATCAATGTGTTAGATCGTTCTCCAGTGTTCGATGATATTCTAAATGACCATGCTCCGGAGGTAAATTATACTATTAATGGTAATAATTATACTATGTGATACTATTTAGCAGATGGTATTTATCCTGAATGGGCCACATTTATCAAATCAATCTCAAAGTCACAAGGGGGAGAAATGCAAGGTATTTGCACAATACCAAGAAGGGCAAAAAAAAGATGTGGAGCGAGCATTCGGAGTGTTGCAAGCATGCTTTGCAATTAAACGTGGTCCAACTCGTTTTTGGGAAAAGAAGAAGCTTGCCAACATAATGAGAGCTTGTATTATATTGCATAATATGATTGTTGAGGATGAAAGAGACGCTTATGCAGGGAATTTTGCTCAAGACTTAGAGTATGATGATGTCGAAAATGGTTTATCACAACCTTAGTTAGGAGAAGAAGATTTTGCACCATACCATCAATTTCTTCAAAGAAATGCCCAACTTTAAAATAGGCAGCAGCATAGACAATTGAAAGAAGACTTGATTGAACACATATGGCAATTTCACAATGATTGTCGTCAACTATAGAACTTAATTATATTTTTTTTTGTATCAAGTAATTTTACAAATTAGTGTAATCCCGAATTATATATTGTATATTATTGTTATATATGAATTTATTTAATATTAATATCTTTTAATAGTGAATTATTTTTAAATTTATAAATTTAAATTACATTATTGAAAAAATTAATTACATTAATTTCAAGTATTTTAATTAATTAATTATATGGGACCATAACAAGAACTAAAGTTAGTTCCTCCTAATAAAAAAGAGAGAGATGCATTGAGTTTCTATTTACTGTTTATGACGCAAAAGCTGATGTAGAGTCACTTTTTATGACAGGTGGGCCATAAATAGGAATTGGGATGAGTTCCCTACTTCCCTGGAGATGGTCTAAGAGAGATAGAGTGAATGAAGGAATGAAAGAGATAGAAAAAAGGAAAGAGAGAATGAGAGAACTCTTTAATTTTTGAAGAAAAAATTTGATTTCAATTATAACGAGAGAATGACATATGACATATTTTAGTTATAAAATTAGTAATATATAATAAATATAATAGATATTAGTTTTTTAGTTTTTAAAATTCTTATTTTTTAAAAAAATTATTATTTAGAGTTTATAATTTATTATTTAAAATTTAAAAGTTAGATAAATAAATAATTTTAAAAATTAACTAATATTAATTAAAAAATTAACTCTCTATAATATTACTCATTAATTAATATAAATAAACTGATTATCTATTTTTTTTGTGCTGCTATTCTGCGGCTCATTTTTATTGATATGGAGGCTTTGTGTGTGTGTTATCTGGATATGGATGCATGGGAGCGCAATACACAATTGTGGGGCAGCTTTTGTTCTTAATGTCAGGTGCCACAACTCGGATGGTACGAGTTGTTTGAGTTTCCTGTTTTGCAAGCAAATCGTTAGGTCCGATTTGGGGAAGGAGAGATGATGAATTTCTGGATAATGGAAAAATCGTACCATCCGAGTTGATGGTTTTATTTTTTTTTTTTGCGTTGTGAAATCGGAGGGTCCGACATGTTTTATTATATTATTTTTTTGAATTCAGTTAGGTAATCGCATGGTCCGATTTGGTTGGGACTTTAAATAAAAGTTGGTGAAAATGCATATCAGAGCAATCACTCTCGCATAATCTTCTTCTTCTTCTTCAACGGTCCTCTAGTTTTTAGCTCATCTCTTTCGTTTCTTGTTTATTAAAGGAGCCAAAAATCTGAAACTCAAGTTTATGAGGTTGTTAATGTGATTGAGAGAAATGAGTGACAGAGTGTTATTGAAGGTATATTATTTTGGTCAGATTTTGTTACAAACATCTGAAGGAGTAACATTTGTTTGTGAGAATCCGTTAGATTTGGTGATTCCTTTTACAAT
Source organism: Arachis hypogaea (assembly GCF_003086295.3). Taxonomy (NCBI): domain Eukaryota; kingdom Viridiplantae; phylum Streptophyta; class Magnoliopsida; order Fabales; family Fabaceae; genus Arachis; species Arachis hypogaea. Next base: position 18,844,444 of record NC_092043.1, read on the forward strand.
CTCATTTGAAGAGCTAAAGGGTGTGATCTGTGAAAAGATTCATTTTGAGAGGGCAAGAAGGATATCATGTATTCTATACAGAAATCCTATACAAGTGTTTGGTGGATTCATCCAGTTTCAAACGAAATATGTAACAGACGAAGCGAGCATGCAAGATATGTTTTCCATGTATATTGAAAATCGGAGACAACTATCGTTCATCGAGTTGTATGTGGAGTTTGAGCAATGTGAGGCCGACCGTAATATTCTACGGGAGGATTACAATAGCGACAGTGAAGAAGAGTTCGAAAGCAACTACGAAGTTGTTGGTCCAGATGGAGATGAGATTCCAGGTGACGGAGCTATGGCTCTGGATGTGTCTGATGTCGCAACTGCTCTGGCAAACGATGTACCATTTGAGGAGCCATCATTCATGCGAGTTTTGGATTTGGAAGCCATGCATGTTCCGGAGTTTCCGGATTATATCAATGCTGGTACGTAATTCTCCATAATTATACGAAAGATTGGTTACCTATTTGTGTATTTAACTCTAAGATAGTAAATTTATAAGAGAGTTATTGATTTAGTTAAACTTAAATTAGAATTTATTGATTAAGTAGCAAACTAGTTAAATATCCGTTAGTATTTATGAGTTAATTTAATAAATTAAGTAATTATAAATTGAAATTTATTAGTAAATTAGTTTAATTAAAATTGGTTAAATTGGAATTTATTAAGTAAATATAAGTAAATTAGTTAAATTAAAATTTGTTAAATTGGTTAGATTTAGTTAAATTAAAATTAAGTCCATATAAATAGGAATTTATTAGTAAATTAAGTAAATATAACTAGAAAATTAGTTTAATTAAAATTGGTAATATTGGAAGTTATTAAGTAAATATAAGTAAGTTAGTTAAATTAAAATTTGTTAATCGGGTTAAATTTAGTTAAATTAAATGTAAGTCAGTATAAATAGGAATTGATTAGTAAATTAAGTAAGTATAAGTAGTAAATTAGCTTAATTAAAATTGGTTAAATTCGAAGTTATTAAGTCAATATAGGTAAGTTAGTTAAATTAAAATTTGTTAAATCTGTTAAAGTTCTTTAAATTAAATTTAAGTGAATATAAATAGGAATTTATTAGTTAATTAAGTAAATATAACTAGTAAATTAGTTTAATTGAAATTAGGATCTGTTAGTTGATTAGTTGAATATAAATAAGTATTTGTTAGTAAATTAGTTAAATATAATTAGCTTGGAGGGTTTTATTATAATTGATGTAGTCATCATTTGTTTTACCTTTATTTTCGAATGTTTAAATATTTATGTTTCTAAAATTTGTTGTATGGCTGTCCGCAAAAATTTCTGTTGTCGCAGATGGTGAATTTGCCGTTGGGATGGAATTCAGTTCGAGGGACGCTGTTATTAAGGCAATAAAAGAGTATACTATACGAAGAAGCGTAGATTACCGGGTGTATGAGTCTGAGCCGTTGACATTTTATGCGAAGTGTATACAGTATGGGTCAGGATGTGATTGGCTTATCCGGGTTAGCATGATCAGTCGGAAGTACTGTTGGGTTGTAAGGAAGTATAATGGCAGTCACACATGTACCAGAGCAACAATTTCTCAGGATCATTCTAAGCTGGACTCAACCACGATTGCAGAAGCAATTAAGCCGTTGGTTGAGGTTGACCCCGCCTTAAAGGTAAAATCGGTTATAGCAGAGGTGCAATCGAAGTTCAACTACACTGTTAGTTATCGGAAAGCATGGTTGGCTAAGCAAAAGGCAGTGAAAAAAATATTTGGAGGCTGGGAGGCATCGTACGAAGCGTTGCCTATATGGTTTGAGACCATGTGTCACAAGGAGCCGTCAGCTGTTGTTCATTTTGAGACTATGCCTGCATATCAAGGCGATGACTTGGTGACTGATATTCGGGTATTGCATCGTGTCTTTTGGAGTTATTACCCCTGCATTAGAGCTTTCAGACATTGTAAGCCAGTTGTCCATGTTGATGTGACTAACTTGTACGGAAAGTACAAGGGTTGTCTACTAGTGGCAGTGTCACAGGATGGCAACAACAATATCGTCCCAATTGCGTTTGCAATTGTGGAGGAAGAGACTTCAGATGCGTGGCACTTTTTTCTGAGTAACCTTCGTCAGCACGTTGTCACTCGGGATGGTGTGGGACTGATATCCGACCGTCACGAATCCATAAATGCAGCTGTGGAAAGGAGTAATGGGGCTTGGTCACCTCCGAGAGCCTTTCATATGTTTTGCATCAGGCATATAGAGTCGAATTTTTTGAGGAAATTCAAGGCTCCGTACTTGCAGAAACTGGTCGTCAACATAGGTAACTATCAGAGTAGCTAATTAATTTAATATCAGAGTTCGATTCAATTCGTGTGTTGACCTATATTGTCTTAATTATTTCTTTCTATCCTACAGGATATTCGAGGACGGTGCGTGAGTACGAGGTGCGTTACCAACGTTTACGAAAACGGGGCGAGGCATACACTGACTGGTTAAACCGAATCCCCCGGGAACAGTACGCGTTGGCTTTTGATGGTGGATATAGATGGGGTCATATGACGACAAATCTGGTGTAATGCATCAACTCAGTATTGAAGGGTGCACGCAATCTCCCCGTGACTGCCCTTGTGAAGGCAACATTCTACAGGCTGAACGAGTTGTTTACCCGAAAAAGAGCGGAGGCGGAAGCCCGGATTAATGCTGGCCATGTGTTTTCCGATGTCGTTACCTCCAAGTTGCATGCAAACCAACTTGTGTCAGGAAACATTCAGGTTAGTTGCTTTGACCGGCAGAATGAGGTCTTTGAGGTGCGTGAGATGCCAAGTGGACTGGAGTTTGCAGTGGACCTACGTGGCCTTCGATGTGACTGTGGTGAGTTCCAGGTGGACCGGATCCCCTGTCGACATGTGTTTGCATGTTGTGCCAACCAGCGACTGGATTGACAAGTGTATGTTCATGATGTGTATAAGATGGACCAAGTTCGGCGGGTGTACCGAGCAAGGTTTAGGCCACTAGGTAACCCTACTACATGGCCTGCTTACAACGGACCTCGATTCATCCCAAATCCGTTCTTGAGACGCCTCGGGAAAGGTCGCCCAAAAATGACGCGATTCTTGAATGAGATGGACACACGAATGTTACGTCGGCCTAGGCGATGTACGCTTTGTGGGGCTGAGGGGCACAGCCGTGGCAGATGCCGTCAGCAAGGTGGTGCAAATGCCAACAGAGAGCATTAGTAGATTCTTATTCTGCGTTGACATTATATATGTGACATTATCTATGTGGCAATATATGGTTTGTCATGAGTTGTCAATTTGAATTAAGCAAGTATGTTATATGTAACCTGTTCTGTGTTGTGTTATAAAAAATAGTCCACATATTTAATCCCTTCAATAAGTTCATAAATACATAAAAACTCTAAACAAACAATCTACTAAAACATAGTTTGTAGTCAAATTTATTAATACATAGTTACTCTAAACAAACCATACTCCAGATCAGTATTAATACATAATTACCCTAAACCCTAAATGCTACAAGTCATGCATACATAATGCCCAACACATGCGAAGAACTCTAGACATTGTAGACATTTTTTAAGGCATAAATAAGAGTATTACACCACAACTACTTTCTCATTGACCACTTTACATCTTTCACGAAGTTCTTGCATTTTTTTGCGGCCTTTTTGAACACAGACGGCGTGTAGCGATTAGCGCTACGACGTGGTGGATCAATCCTCAGATTGTAACCTTTGCCTTTGTCATCCGAAGTTTGTGCCCCGCCTGTATAACAGAAAAATAAAAACAATTGAATATCATAACATGAGGTAGTCAAACCAACATGGATACCACTTATGAACACAAAATAATAATAACAATTAAATATATAACATTAGGTAGTCAACCCAACATGGATACCACTTATGAACACAAAATAATAAAAACAATTAAATATTATAACATTAGGTAGTCATACCAAGATGGATACCACTTATGAACACAAAATAATAAAAACAATTAAATATTATAACATTAGGTAGTCATACCAAGATGGATACCACTTATGAACACAAAATGAACAGAAAATCGAATATGTAAAGGAAAATACGAAGCATAATACCATCATTGCGGGATTCCTCATCCTCATCGAACTCCTCTATTTCATCCTCGTCATCATCATCCTCGTCATCCGGGTTATCTACTAGATATGCATTAGTCTCTTGCTCGAGTGGGTTATCATCTTCTTGAAGTGGTCCCATGTCAACACGGTTAGGATTTTGACTATTAAGAACTCCGCGTCCACCTACACTTCTACTAGAATCGACAGATACGAACCCTCCGGAAGCGACCGATGAGGTATGGCACGGGAGCCTCGCATCCAATGAATACCTACCTGCCAAGAAATCAGGCTGATTGGTATATTGTGGTTGTCCTGCATCTGCAGCCATGAACTCAAGCAACTGACTAAAAGAACCTCCTTCTCCTGGTTCAAACTGTGACATACCCCAATATTGTTGCGGCATTGGAACGGACGGGGAGAACTGTGTCTGAGGTACATACTGGCCTGAGAACTGAGGTTGTTCTAGTGGAAGTGGATTCGAACTAGGAGGCGGCACCGGCTGTGGCTCCAGCTCCTCATTGTGATTATCCCCATCCTGACTATCCTCATCCATACCCTCACCACCATCATCCATATCCTGATTACCCTCATCCATATCCTGATTATCGTCATCACTTTCTTGACCCACAAGATTCGACAAGTTTAAGTGGTCACCATATTTTGACCGGTACCAGTACATATAAGTTTCCAATGGATGCTGTGGAGGCATGGGAAGCTCAGAAAGAACGTAGTGATACCTGTTTGTCCAATGCATAACCCAACTTGAATGAGTCGGTGTTGTGGCCCAGTTAAGATTCTTAGGACCAGTCAGTACTTCTCCATGCGCCTTGTCAAGACTCTGCTCCTGCTGAGGTACTTCCTGAACGAAACCGAACTGTCGCCTGTACATATCGATAGCATGCTACTCGATACATTCAAATGACACCAACAGAACAGTAGCAGACCACACAACCGATTGCATATAGATCTCAGGAGGAATTATGTTTGGATCCACGCGATCCACAGCATATGCAACCCACACAAACTGGGAAAAATAAAAGATACTCATGAATACAACCCAGAACATCAATAACAATAAAAAAGCCTAATTAAAATGCCCCAAAATCATAAATATTTAAGTGAACCACACCTGGCCTTCCTGGAGTTCATCAAAGGCCTTCCTAAAGTGAGCTAGATTCAAATACCTATATCGTCGATCACCACGCTCCCAGTTATGCCACCTAATATCACATATTCAATTAGATAAACTGAATTTAAAATGTAAAGCTACGAGTAGATTGTAACGTGACATTACCTGTTGGCTAATGGAAAGCTGTGGGGCTCTCTGGGGATCGGCGATAGATATGGCAGTCGGATCCAAGCCCAACCGAGCAGAAGTGTTATTGGACCATCTATTTCCTTACAATTATAACGAGATGCCCTGCATAACCCCCTGTAGAGGTGTGCAAGGCATGCCGAACCCCAACTATAATGTCCAATACTGGCAAAGTCACGAAGCAAGGGTAGAAACTTCCAATGCACACCTACCCCAGATTTATCCCCAAACAAGATCGTCCCGATCAGCAACATAATATGGCACTTCACGTACCTCTGTATACTTAATTCATCAGTCAACTGAATGTTTTCTTTTAGGTCTCGCAGCCAAGTCAGTTTTATACAACATCCTCTACACTCTGACTTACTCGGTGCCACTCCAAATTGATGCAAACATTCTGCCTCCAACGCTGAGAAGCTACTCATTGTCATCCCAGTAACTGGAAGACCATCCGTCGGGAGACCAAGAATTAGAGCCACGTCTTTAAGACTTACGGCACACTCACCAATTGGAAGGTGAAATGTATGTGTTTCAGGGTGCCACCGTTCTATTAGAGCATTCACGAGTGCTTTCTGATTTTGTACGACACAAATTTGAGATGCATGATAGAAGCCAGTAACTCGTAAATGGTCTTTCACCCGATCGTTGTACCGATCCGAGAGAAGTAGATGGTCACAGGTCAACATTCTTAATTTCTAAAAAAAACAAAACAAGTAATTAGTCAACTCACACACTATTGCTTAAATATTAACATATTACCTATTACTTAAATAAATTTAAACATATATTTCAAAATTTTAAAAAATATTAACAATTATCGTAAATATCTTTTTAAATTCATTTTCTATTAACAATAATAATTAACAGCTCTTAGAATGATAATTACAATTAATTAAAGTAACACACTTTCGTAAATTAATACTAATAACCATGCAGTTCTTATTATTTATCATTATGTTCAACTGTTTATTATTTTATTGTAGCCACAATAATATTAATATTTAATAATACAGTAACAATTATAAATAATTAAGAATTTATAAATTTATTCAAAAAACATACTGTATCCAAAAATTATTAACAATTCGGCACTTTTTATTTATTTTTATAATTTATTTTCTAACTATTTTAATATTTCACTTCTTCCTTCCGAAATTCTAAAAATTATAAAAAAAATTCTGAAAATTATAGAAAAAAATTTAAACAAATAAAAAAATACTGCGTTTTTATTTTAATCACCGCAACAACAAGAATTTATATAGCATAACCATTAACACACTAACAATAATAATTTTCATACAAAAATAATGAAAAAAACATAAAAAAATTAAAATTATTCCTAACTATTCTATATATATTTCTAAGTTCAGATCCTAACAATAATAATAACTACTAAAATGTTAACAATAATAATTATAATTATAAAAATTAAAAAAAATAATAACAAACTTACATAATCAGGCACACTGAGATAGTGCATAATATGCAACTCAGGACAATCAACATCTCTCATTTTATTTTTTTTGGACATCTTTCTTTTCTCCCCAGCATGTAATGCACCAACAACAGAGGGATGAAAAACAGCAATGGAGTTTTGGAAATAGAAAGTGAGGACTCAAAGATAAAACTCGGATGGTGAGAATTTAATGAGCATCCAACAACCTTGTATGTGGAGCACCGTCTGGAGAACAAGGGTTGAGTGCTGCGTGTCCAACATGCAGCAACTCAGACCCTCCGCTTTGGCACATAGAAATCGTACCCTCCGTGTTGATGGTGGTATCTCGCACGATCCAATTTCTTTGTCTTCATGACACCACATCCATGTTCAACACCCTCCCTTCCCATATTCCGGTTCAACACATTTGATAGTTCCATATGAAAATTAAAAATCCCTATTCTGCTGTGGCTCCTCTTAAGACTATAATTAAGGGCAATGCTTATAAATATATTTGAGAATGGATAGTAAATGGGTTAGGAGGGAGGACTGAGGGTTGTGGTGTGATGCCCCCACAAGGATCTTGATCCAGCTGGTGAATGGCCCCATAAACTGGGGTCCATATTACATGATCATATTTTTAATGATGTTGTTTTCTCTCTAATCATAAAACAATATGTAACATAAAATGATGTTACACATTTAATTTTTTTTATAAATTAAATTTAATTAAATTAAATAATAAAATTTAAAATAATATTAATTATAATTAATTTTTATTATGTTAAATTAATTTAATTTAATTTAATTAATAAAAAGATTTGAATATATAATATTATTTATAGTATAATTACAGACATTCGTAATTATTAAGAGCTCATATAGACCAAATTCATGATTCGGCCTTCTTTCAACTTCTCTTACCACACCCGCTTTTCAATTTTACTTTTGTTGCTTTCGTTTTTAAAATTAGTTAATTTATTTAAACTATCTTCTAATAGTATAACTATAATGTTATGGGCTTTTCAGCCATATGTTGGTGTTGCATTCTCAGTTTTTCGGAGTCCAAAATATACAGGTATCGTTCCTTGGATTTTTTGAATAAAAAATAAAAGAGAAAAGGTTATTCTTCTCATTAATGTTCTCGCATTCTTTCTCTTTAAAACCTTAATTTGTAAAACTTTTCTATCTGCCTCCCAAATTCTTTGTTTTCGACAACCTTCTACTTAGTCTCAACCTCGAAAACCTAACGCGAGCGATGCGGTTTTTGCGGTTGACATCGCAATCGCAGTAACGGTGTTGGGTGATTTTGTAACACTCTACCTTTTAAATCTTTGTACTCAAATTATAAGTTAATAGTAATAAAATGTTATAACTCAAAGTGGAATATTTATATAAAAAAAGAAGTATTAATCGAAAAATTTAAAAGAATTAAAAAAAAATCGCCAACATAACACACACGTATTGAAAAGAAGCGTCGGAATAAGTGGAATAAAATAAAACTTTAAAGGTAGAAAGACTGAAGACTATATATATATATATATATATATATATATATATATATAAACATAAGTATAATATTCGCTAATCACGATCTGTGAAATTTAAGTCGACTAGGATTATAAAATAAAAAATAGCCGATTACAGATTCTAATTCTTCCAAAAAATACATCAAAATTTTTATTGGTAAAATTTCTAATATATATATATATATATATATATATATATATATATATATATAAGTAATTTACGTATTTAAATAAAATGTATAAATCTTTTACTCAAATGTGCAAAACAGATAGTTGTTACGTATTTGTGTAAATTTCGTTATTATATAAACCGTGGGAGCCAACTACGGTTTTTTATTTATACATAAACCGTGGCTGGTAGAGACGGTTTACGTGTTAGATGAAAATGAGCATAAACTGTGGGAGCCTACCACAGTTTATGATTACATGTAAATCTTCATAAAACCTTGCTACCAGCAACGGTTTATGAAGGAGTGGGAATTGACATAAACCCTTGTAGCTTACAACGGTTTATGAGGAGTAAACATCTATATATATGTGGGTGAGATTCAAGCTGCATGGCAAGTGAGGAGGAGAGTGTTCTTGTCCTATTGCTAAATTTTAATTTTCTACTTTAAATAAAAAAATTAAATTTTATAATTTAAGAAAGTAAAAATTAAAAAAATAAAAATTAATCTTTTAAAATTTTTAATTTTTCTAAAAATATTTTTTATTTTTTATTCACCGGATAATAATACACCCGAACTGTTGACTTTTTTTGTTGCTGGACTTGTTCACAAATTAAGAATAAATTAATTTTAAAATTTTTTTATTTTTTTGTTTATTAGATATTATTGAAATTTTTTATTTTTTAACTGTTAGAATTAATTTTTTTTGGATTAAATATAAAAAAATTTACAAATTTGTTGTTTACTAGATATTATTGAATTTTATTTTATTTTTTATTTTAAATAAAAATATTTAATTTTATAATTAAAAAATAAAAAATAAAAAATTTAATTTTTTAAAATTTTAAATTTTTCTAAAAATATTTTTTTGAGTTTTTATTCACCGGATAATGTTATACCTGGCCTATTGACTTTTTTTGTTGCTGGACTTGTTCACAAATTAAGAATAAATTAATTTTAAAAATTTGAAATTTTTTATTTTTTTTATTAGATATTATTGTTATTTTTTATTTTTTAACTGTTAGAATTAATTTTTTTTAGATTCAATATAAAAAAATGAATTTATAAATTTATTGTTTACTAGATACAAAAAAAAATTAATTCTAACAGTTAAAAAATAAAAAATAACAATAATATCTAATAAACAAAAAAAAAATAAAAAATTTTAAATTTTTAAAATTAATTTATTCTTAATTTGTGAATAAGTCCAGCAACAAAAAAAAGTCAACAGTCCAGGTGTATTATTATCCGCTGAATAAAAAATAAAAAATATTTTTAGAAAAATTAAAAATTTTAAAAGATTAATTTTTATTTTTTTAATTTTTACTTTCTTAAATTATAAAATTTAATTTTTTTATTTAAAGTAGAAAATTAAAATTTAGCAATAGGACAAGAACAATCTCCTCCTCACTTACCATTATGATAATGATCTCTCTCATGCAGCTTGAATCTCACCCACATATATATAGATGTTTACTCCTCATAAACCGTTGTAAGCTACAAGGGTTTATGTCAATTCCCACTCCTTCATAAACCGTTGCTGGTAGCAAGGTTTTATGAAGATTTACATGCAATCATAAACCGTGGTAGGCTCCCACGGTTTATGCTCATTTTCATCCAACACGTAAACCGTCCCTATCAGCCACGGTTTATATACAAATGAGAAACCGTGGTTGGCTCCCGCAGTTTACATAATAACGAAATTTGCACAAGTACGTAACAACTATCTGTTTTGCACATTTGGGTAAAGTATTCATACATTTTATTTAAATACATAAATTGCCCTATATATATATATATATATATATATATATATATATATAAACAAATTACAGAGCAAAAATCAAAATAAATTTCACTATCTTCTAGATGAAATCTAACTCACTACTGAGTATCAAGACTTACATCTAAAAAATAGTGGATATATATAGAATGGGAATTCCCGATTCATGAATTTCCAGAGCGGTAAAAATGTTAAATAAATACAATATAAGACAGTAGGAAATTTGCTAAGCAATCTTAAACTTCCACTCAATTCATTTCCATTCCTATCTTCTCACTAATCCGTAATTTGGGCAATTGATTTAAAGAATTATAATCTAACACTCTTATCTCATTAATTTTCACAATTCACCACAACATTCCAACAGTTCAACGAAATAGCACTCAGCGTCAACCAACATGAGCATCAAAAACCTCTCAGATATGCATACACAAGCAAAGCATACAAGTAATAGACAGATAAAATCAAATAAAACAATTAACATAAAGTCATTTAGTCTACAAACAATTAAGCAAACCATGACAAGTAGCACACCTAAACAAGTCAAACAAATGCAAAATGATGTATGCCTGTTCTATAACCGATGAGTCTCATCTGTCGATTATACAGCCAAACACGACATGTCCAATAGCCAACCCTGGAGTCCATGCGTGCGCACATCTCTCAGGAAGAAATCACTTCTCTTGGGGGATAAATCCGGAAAGGTATAAGTGTTTGGTCAGTGACGGAGGGTCAACAAACTGGGAGCAAGTAGAATCACTCTACTGGGGCAAGTGGAATCATTCCACTGCATTGTAAAGTAAGTAGAATTTCTCTACTGTGACAAGTGGAATCACTCTAATGCATTATGATGAATCCATTTTTGATGATAAATTTTGGATTGAGTTGAGTGGATTTCATCATATAAACCCACATTTATTCATTCAAATATCACACTTTTGTGTTTTCTCTCTCTATTGTGCCTAATTGTGAAAACATGCTTTTTTACGCTTAATTTGATCAATTTTATTACACTTTCATTCCATTCGATGCCTTGATATTTTTTTATGAGTGATTTCAGGTGTAATAGGTAGGAATGACTTGATAAGAGTGGAAGAGAAACATGCAATTGAGAGGAAACACGGAGAAAACAAAAGAGGAGAGCATTTCAGAGTGTGCGTACGCACAAGTACCAGCGCGTGACTTCATTAAAAAGTCACGTGGCTCGCGAATTGAAGGGTTTGGAGGCCCAAATCTGATGGCTTATAGCTCATATGGAAGGGCCAAACTTGAAGGAACCATAGTTTACCATTAGGAGTAGTATTAGATGGTTAGAGAAGCTTTTAGTTTTGTTTTTCTTAGGTTTTTCTCTCAACTTTCTTAGGGTTTTAATTAGAGTTTATATTACAAGTACAATTTCTATTTTGATCTTGGAATCTAGCTTGCTTCCATTGTAAGTATTTTTTTGATTTTATCTTTAATTACCATACTTGTGCTACACTTTCTTATAGTTAAAGACACTTTGTTAATATATACACACTTTTGCAATTTTGATTTCTAGTTGATGGATTTGATGATTATGGATTATTATATGTTTATTTGAGTTACCATTGTTGATTTTGCTCATTGGTTGTCCATAGTTTCAAGTATTTTTCCAATTTTGCTATGTTTCATGATTATGCCCACCAAGTATTTGTGAAAATGTCAATTTTGATTATGGAGTAAATTTCCACTCCTTGGCTTGGAAAAAATGAGTATATGGGATACTAGAGTCATAACGTCTGACATTTAGTGATAATTCTTAAATTGTTAGTTGTTCTTGTTTCCACTAACGCTAGCTTTTTACTAAGGTAATTAGTAAGTTAGCTAGGATTTGTGGATTAAGAACAACTATGCTCATTTGACTTACTCTTCTATGTTAAAGATTGACTAGGTGAGATTAATCTATTATAATTATCATAGTTGTGGTTATGACAAGGAAGGGATTCCCTAACTCAACCCAAGCCAAGGCTCCCATTTATGTTTTCAACCATAATTCAATCCTTTTGAGCTTCACTTGTTCATATTGCATAAATAGTTCTTTAATTCATTCACTAGTTCATTAATTATAATTTTGATTGTTCTTTAATTCCTTTAACTATTTGCTTCATTATTGAAACTCCTGTTGAGTTAAGAAATTAGCTAACATAATTGATGATGACAAACATTAGATTATTGAGCTAATTAATTAGTTTTTGATTATTTTGGTTGAGTGATGCAGGCTAAAAATCAATATACAATAGCAGTCCAAATTGGATGAAAAATAAAAAAAACAAGACTGGTGGGCTACAAATCAATAACAGCCCAAAGGAATCAAAGCAATAAAATCAGATGGGCTAAAGAAATCAAACGGGCTACATGAATGATAACCAACCCAAGTTTGATCTCATCTCTCAAGCTAATCCCTCCATTTTGCTTCCAAAGCAACGTTCACTTTTTCCTGTCCCAGTCAGAACTCAGAGAAAGAGAGAGAGAAAGCTTAGCTCCTAAGCTGTTCACCAAGAAAGCAAGAAAGAGAAGGTTTAGCAAAAAGGTTGAAGTCTAATCACCCACATCAAACTGTATCAAGAGAAGTCAGAAGCTAATTTCCTTCTACATGCATCTCATTTTCTTCTCTTCATCTTTAACTCTCTGTTACTCCAAATCGGGTTACATGGGAAAGATGATCTCTGTTCAACACTGTTGTGAATCTATGGTCAAATTTGTGTCTTGAGGACCAAGTAGTGTTTCAATGGTTAAGATCTGAATTTACCATTGAAAATATTTGTCTCTGCTGTCCTGTGGCTTTCAGTCGTCAAAGGAGGTCAGAACCAAAGTTCCTAATTTGAGAAAAAATGGAAGAAAGTAAAAAAAAAAAGAGTTGGTGAAGCACACAGCTCGAGGGTTGATCTAGGAGAGAGTAACTCGGCAACATGCAAGGAGATACAAAATAAGATTTCTCATCATTCAGAAGGGAAGGAGAGATAACCAGTGTCTTTGAGGTTTATATTCTGAGAAGAGTTCTCTGAAGAAGTTCATCAACTTGGACAGTGCTTTCTTTCAAAGAAGCATTCCGCTAGAATGAGGAACTAAATCAGAGTCAAACAAATCTGGTTTATCACATAGCAAAGAAGCTGTTGAAGCATCAATCTTCTTCATGTTCTACAGATTGTAAATTTCTATTTAATGTTTATCTTTTTGTAATTTCTTGAGGTAAAAGGCAGAATGAGAGAGCTCAAGTAAAAGCCTAAGAGTGGGAAGAGGCAGAGTGATACAATTGAGTGAAAAGTCTAGAGTGATTTCAGATTTCTTTAGGTTGATTCTTTGTCTTGTATCTTGTACCAGTGAGGTATCCCTTTCTTAGTTGGGTTAGCACTAAGAGTGAAGAGTTAGGTATTAGCATAACCAAGTCAAGTTAGGTTAGAACTTGAGAGTGAAAGGATTGTGTTAATCCTGTGGAATTGGTGTATGTAATACTTTAACTATAGTGGAAATTCCACAACTGTTGTGGTGGAGACTGGTTGTAGGTTGCATTGCACAAGGCAACTGAACCAGGATATATGATAGAGTCAGCTTCTCTCTTCCCTGCTCTATTCTGTTTTCTGATATTCATGAGATAAAAATAAATTGTCTCATAAATTTTCCGATGCTGAGTTCAAACAGATTCAGATTGAAAGTTTATTTTGAAAAGGGTTATTTCATTAAAGTAAAAGAAGGTCATAGATTCAACCCCCTTCTCTAAGCCTTCTACAACCTTCAACCCCTGATTTTGCAACCAAACTTGTGTACTTGTGGTCATTAGTTCCTTAGGAAGAAGATCTAGGATTCAAACTCCCAGTTAATAATTGTTTTGATTGTGACAACCCTTTTAACCAAGGTTCTGAGAACCGAATCGGTCATCGAATCGCTCTAGCTACTGGTTTACTGGTTCATAGGTTCAACCGGTTCGACCATGGTTGAACCGAAAAACCATTTTATAATAAAATAATAAATAAAATATAAATAAATACATTAAAATAGAATTATAGTCTAAGGTAAACTTTAAAATATTATTCAAATTAAAAGTACTACATAAACCAGAATGTTATAATCTCATTTAAATACAAATTCAAAAGTAAAAAAACAAACAACCAATTAAACATAAGATGGCAACATCAAAATGATCCAAGTTTGTCATCAATCATCAAAATCCTCCATAACGTGCTGCAGATTTGCGTCGTTGATATCATCACCTTCATTTCCACTACTTGGACCAGAAAAATGCAAGTAGTGCAGCATAAAATGTACTATTACTACTACCACCACCACATTGATCTAAATCAGCATTAATCTCATCTAATAAAATATAACACATTATCAATAAATTAAAAATCAAAGCTATTGTAATTTATTGTCTGATCAATAAACTATAATACTCACCAAGCAAGTCTTCAATATTACTTGAAAGATCAGGTTCTTTTTCAACAACCTCTTCTGTCACCCAAAAGTCAACCATATCAATACTTTCAATATCGATTGGATCATATTGCACCTTTTGCTTTCTTTTTTTTCTTTCCTTCCTAACAAATTAAATACAATATATGATAAGCCTAGTATATTAACTACAAAAAATCTAATGATATGAAATGAAAAGATGAAATATGTATTACTTGGATTTAAGATGTAAATTATATGTAACATACACAATATTATTTAGCGTATCATGCTCCAGTCTATTCCTTCTTTTTGTATAAATTTGATAAAAAAGACTACAATTCCTTTCACACCCTGAAGAAGCAGATGCTTGGCTAAGAATGCGAACTACCATATTTTGTAAACATGGAGCAGAACCACCAAACAACCTCCAGCATTCATCTACAAGGTACAATCCCATAGTTCAAGCATTAGTTATCAAATTAAGGAAATGAAAACATAAAATAAGTAAATAACTAAATAAGTTATTATCAAACAGATATTATTACCATGTTGAAGTTTTTTTGCAGCTCGAAAAGCTTCAGGCCTATCAAAGCTTTCCTTTTGATCTCTATATAAGTGTATTTCTTTCATTGCCTCAACTGAATCTAAATTATTAACCTTGCAATGCAATGTAACAAGATGGAGTAAACCTCGCATGACATCAGGTGCTTCTTTATAATTTTTTAAAAAAGCAAGCAGAATTCAAGAAATAAGCTGCTACATGAAGATTTTTTTCAAATGTTTGTCCCATCTTGAGTTGATAATCTCTGTGTAAGGTTGATATGCAGTCTTACTATGCTTGAACATTTCTTTGATTCCATTTTCTGACCTCAGCATACCTTCATAAACAATTCCCAATGATGGTTTATCATCGGCATCTACCAACCTCGGCAATTTAATCAACGGACTCACAATTTTGTATGCAGTAAAACAATCATCCCAAAATTTATTGTCTAGGATAATTGCACTCACAGCTCTATTATTAGCACTCCTTCCTAATTTGTGTTTGGTAAAGTGTGTATCAACAACCATTGCTGGTAAATCCGATTTGCGCTCAAAGATACTCTTCAATGTGATGAAGACAGTGGCAAAACAAGTTGCACCTGGACGAACAATCTCCTTCCATTCAGTTCTTTTTCTTAGCCAGGACAAGAACACCGTATGATTATACACAAACACGGTAATTTTTTAAGCACATGTTGCAAGGTTAGATTTAAGCAATGAACAGCACAAGGTGACCAGCGAATGTTTTCAAATTTCTTATTAATAAGTCTACTAGTAGCAACATAATTCGTGGCATTATCTGTCACTACATGAACAATATTATCAAGTTCAATCCATTCAATCACCTCTGAAAATAAGTCACACAAGCTTGAAGCTTTTTTTTTACCACATTTGAAGCATCTACAGATTTCACAAAGCACAACCCTTTCAAATAATAAACCAAAAAATTAATCAACATTCTTTGCCTTTGATCTGTCCAACCATCAGTCATGAGGGTAACATCCTATTTCTTTCCAAGCAGACCTATAGCTATCAACAACTATTTGACACTCCCTTTTGAGATCGGCTAATAAGTTAACCCACAGTTTATCATAAGAAGGACCTTTATAACCAGGCCCAATGTGAGCAACACCATCCAACATATCTTGAAAAAAGGGTGACATAACCGCATTGAAAGGAATCCTACAATCCAAAAGCCATCTAGCCACTTGCTTATCAACTTCATGAAGCACCTCTTTGTTTTAAAACACACTTTTCAGACTTGGTTGACTTCCTAGAGTTGTTCTTGGTGCAAACATAGGAGGAATAATAGTTTTTACTTTCTTTTTTGGATCGCCTCCAATCACCTCCTTAGTTGGTAACTGACTCGGAGTTTGTTGTTCTTCTTGTGCTATTGCTTCATCAATTGCATCCTCAATCTCATTAGTACCCTCTTCGTTGAAACTTACTTTCCTTTTACTAGTTTTACTTTTCTGAATCACTTTCAAAAAATCTTTCATTTATTTTTCTACATCATACGAGACCTTAGAACACTTCTTAATGTCTCCACCTATCTTCGCCAAATGCTTTTTCATTCTATTAATTCCCCCGCCCCAAAAGAACTCAGACAAAATAAGCATTGGTAATGCGGATTTCCATTTATATTTTGTAAAGCAACATATCTCCAAGCAGGATCAGTTTTTTTCCGAACATTAGAAGTTTGTGATTGACTTTTGTTAGATCCAGGAGGAAAAGAATGTTCATTCGAATCAGAATTATTTTCAGCATTATTATTCTTAGGTAGTTCTTGGTTGATATTTTCATCCATACCTAAACATTACCAGCAATCCAATAATGTTTTTTTTAATTTCTATATCACAACAACCCACTCCAACCCAAAATCTCAAGTTCACAACAAACAACATCCAAAATTATTCACAATTATTCAACAAACAACAAAATCCAATTTAGTAAACAAAGCAAAATCAGTTCAGTAAACAACAATTATTAAACAAAGTTCACAGTTTAGTTCAGCAAGATCAGTTGAATCAGTTCACAGTTTCACACTTCACAGTTCAAAGAAAAATAAAATATCAGAAAATCACAGATCAGTATCACTATATCAGTATATCAGAGTTCATCAGTTCACACTTCAGTGACTTCAATTCACAGAGCTTCACAAAATCAAACAACTATTCAATCATACTCATCAGAGAGACAGAGACATGCAACAGTGATATAATCAAACAATCATATCTAAAAAAATTACTTGGAAGCTCGAAGGCGCCTACAACAGAACATGCAACACGAAGACCGCAACACCAAGTGACCAAGCAGTGGTGGAGCACCTTTGAAGGAACAACGGCTGCTGCGCGATGGAGGTGGCTGTTCGAAGGAACGACCGCGGCGGCACGAGGCGGTGGCTGGACGGAGGTGAGGGACGACCGGACGACGAGCTCGATGAGATTGGACAAAACCCCCTGTCGTGTGAGAGTCTGAGAGAGGCGTTATCACTTCTACAAGTTGGAAGCTCGATGAGAAGGGGAGTTCAGGATCGAATTAGGGGTTTAGGGCTAAGCAAAGGCTGAAACGGGAACGTTTGGCTACCCAGCCAAAAAATCGGCTGGGTCACGATTAGGTTCGACTGACCGGTTACCGGCCGATTTATCGGTTCAATTCCGATTTTCAAATTCTCCAGTTTTGCTGTTTGCCCGAGTTGTCTTTCTGTGCGGTTCATGGTTCAATCGATTCGACCGGTCAGTCCGAACGGATTTTTAGAACCTTGCTTTGAACTAAACTTTGAGTGTGGGAGCTACTTGTTGGTCTAGACTATGCTTACAACGAAATTTCATTTTGTGAAATTCTAAACTGGCACTGATCCTAGCATCATATTGCAATCACATCCCAGAGCAAGTAGAACTACTGCGGCAAGTAGAATTACTTTACTGCGGCAAGTAGAATCACTCTACTGTGGCAAGTGAAATTACTCCACTATACTTCTCGGGCAGATATATCTCAACTCAGAGTTACTTTCACTATTGATTTCCTTCTCAATTCTATTCCACTCCATTAATAATCAAAATTATCATCCTCATCTCTCAATATTACAACCATTCTCATCACATCTTAATCATGATCAATTATCATTATCTCTCAATGTCATAATCCTCCTCATTATATCTCAATCATAATAAATTATCATTACTAGTCATCATCATGATCATCCGCTTCATATCTTTAATCATAATCAAACATAATCATCATCAAACATCAAAATCATTCTCATCGCGTCCTTATTATAAGAAATTCATCTTTCCTCAATTCACTACCTCAACGCATTAGGCCTTATTACTAACTCCTCTACCCTCTATTACACCGGCTCTATATTCATAACAGAGTTTATAGAGGTTTAGAAAGTTCGAATAACGGTTAACAAAAACAAAATACGTTTTATGCAAAACTAGAGATCATGCGGACGCATTTACCCAAAACAGACGCATTGTCTTGCGTATGTAAGACACCTGCCACGTACACGAGGTTACAAAACTTCCCAATTCCGCGTACGCATGTGTTAATATTATAAGTGTGAGGAGTGTATGAAATTAGTCACGCATCAAAGAAAGCAAGAAAGAGTGAGGAATTTATAAGATGAGAGACTCATTAACTTACTACCTTAAAATTTTGAGTTGGATGTGGTGTCTTCTTATCTTATGTTCTCTCACTTAAAATCGAGAGCACTCCAAAAATTGTTACGTCCCGCCAAATTCAGTCAAAAATTCATTTTTACCAAAAGACAAAATTTTTCAAATTCTTCAAAACTCATCAACTCTTTACCTTAAAATAACCCAAAACCATACCAAAGCTCAATCTTATTCACTCACATTATCAATATTCATCCATGCTCTCTCAACCATCCAATACCTGATTACCTCATTATCTACATTAATTACAATCACATCAAATTCTCACTTCCTCAACAACCAATTCCAACTCAATCATAAACTTAATCATTCAACATAATAAAAAAAAATTAATTACTCAATTCGCGCATATACACGCTATATACACTAGTTTTTGAATGAGAGCACGTAGATTGTTTGATCTGAGCTGATATTTTGGTCATTGAGGGAATGGAGTGTAAAATTGATTTGCTATTTTCAATACTGTAGAATTCTTTGTTCTTTCATTCTGAAAAATGAAGGAAATTGATCATGTTATATCGCTCTATTTTTCTATTTTTTCTTTGATAGAGAACCTGGATATGAATCAGGTGTGCTGAAGGGTTTATTTTTTGGGGCACTAGCCCTTGTACGAAGGATACTTCCAGTTAATACTTTTTATTTCAATCTTTTCAAATTACACTAGTTTGTAATATAATGCTTAAAATTAGAGACTGATCAATTCATCTATGATCTAACAACTTTTATCTATATACCACTTTAATTTAATTTTGATTACACTCCAGAGACCAACGGGGGGCAAAACGAATTGGTCTGATCTCACTTAGACAGATGCTTCTTTTTTTGACCCAACATTTGTTTTTGGCCGCTTTGAACGAATCTTTCACTTCTTGACCAAAAAAAAAATGTGTTAATCTTAACTTGTTTCATTTTAAAACATGTACACGCCCAAATCTGGAGGTGTGAATGTTCAAAAAGAAATAAAGAAAAGAAAAACACTTCGACTCTGAAGACTCTCTTTGCAATTGTATAGTTCTCGTTAATGTGCTTACGGAAATTTAAAGTTAAAGATAAGATAATACAGCCATACATGGTATACATGTATAATTTATTAAAAGTTTGTTGTCTTATTGTTGGTTAGATCTTTATTGATTTTCTAGCGGGATTGATAATTTATTCAAAGAACTTAGTAGCCATGTAATATGAAAGTTCCAAAGTTTCTTTAACCCTTTATTAAATAAAAGCTTTTGTTGCCCCTTGTGTCTATGAATTTCGGTTTGAGCTACAACGTAGGTAGAAGGGCCAGTTACACACAAAAGAATTACGAGGTCACATGCCATGCTGCATGGCACACCGCCCTACAATAATCAATCAATCAAAAGCACTAATGCCATCATATCTAGCATACAATTACCCGTCCTTATCTATGAGCTTGCAATACTTTTTAAACCTACACCACCTTGGACTTAGAAGTTAAGGGGGGAAAATAAATGGTAATACTATGATGTATTTGCATTTTTTGAGAAGTATTAGGGATTAATAATTTTTGTGATTTATAACTATCAAATAATAATTAATAATATTTTTAATAATATGAGATTATTCACTTTTTTTATTAATTATATACTGACTAAAATTTAATAAAATTGTTAACCCTAGAGTTTTCCTTATATTATACCATACTATACTATACTAAAACAGAAAAGTTGTGAAGCACAAGAATGAGGAGGAATTGGGTGAGATCTGTTATTTCTTTCTCTGTGGTGAGAGTTACTGGTACGTAGTTGATATTCACGTGATTCTGAGCAGTTGTCCCCATAATAGGACAGCTGCTCCGTATGCTCTTTTGTCACCTACTGCTTGCATTGCATTCCCTCCTTACTCTGCCTTTTTCCTTCTCTTTCTTTGTGCTCTCTCCTTGCACCTTGTAAATTGTGAAACCCCCATTATACCATAACATCATTTCCTTTCTTAGTTGTGACTCGACATAAAGTCATAAACACAATGACAAAGACACATAAATTCAAAAAATAAAAATACACAACATCTCACTCCACCACCTTCCATTTCTTTCTTTCTTTCATTCATACTCTTCACCTCACTTGCATTGATCTTAGATTCAAGAATGACCAATATAACCTTATCACAACTGCTTCTCTCACTGTTACTGTTGTTGTTGTGGAATAATGCATCTTGTTTACTGCCTCCTCAAGATGCCGTCTCCCTAATGGCATTCAAGTCCAAAGCCGATCTCAATAACCGTCTCAACTTCGCCAACACCAGCGCCGCCGCACAACACCGCTTCTGCCACTGGCAAGGAGTCCAATGCGCCGCAAACAGAGTGGTCCGCCTCGTCATCCAGGACTTGGATCTCGGTGGCGTCTTCGCTCCGGACACACTGTCAAAGCTGGACCAGCTCCGGGTGCTGAGCCTTCACAATAACTCCCTAACCGGACCCATACCGGACCTCTCAGGTCTCACAAACCTCAAGAGTCTCTTTCTCCACAACAACCGTTTCAACGGTTCTCTCCCTCTTTCACTCTTCTCCCTCCACAGGCTCCGAACCTTGGATTTCTCCCACAACAACCTCTCCGGTCACATTCCAATTGCATTCACCAAACTCGACCGCCTCTACTCCCTTCGCTTGAGTTGGAACCACTTCAACGGTACCGTTCCTCCTTTCAACCAGTCTTCTCTCAAAACGTTTGACGTTTCCTGCAACAACCTCACCGGCGCCGTTCCCCTCACACCTACATTGTTCCGTTTTGATGCTTCCTCTTTCTCTTTCAACCCGGGACTCTGCGGCGAAATCATCCACAAGGAATGCCATCCGAGTACGCCGTTTTTCGGCCCCATAGCGGTGTCTTCGCCTCCGCCAGCAGTGGTTCTCGGCCAGAGCACGGAAGTTCACGGCGTTAATGGCATTTTCCGGCAGCCATACGAGAAGAAGCGAGACAGGACGGCAGTGATTGTGGGATTCTCCGCGGGAGTGGTTGTTCTCGTGGCATCGTTGGTGTGCTTCGCGGTGGCCGTGAGGAGGCAGAGGAGGAGCAGCGGAGGAGAAGAGAACAAGAAGGAAGGAGCAATCAGGTCAGGGTACATGGGATCGGATGCGGCGGCGACGGCGGAGGCAGCGGCGGCAATGCAGGTGGAGCAAGAAAGAGAGCTGGAGGAGAAGGTGAGGAGGGCACAGGTAGTGGCGAAGAGTGGGAGTTTAGTATTCTGTGCGGGGGAGGCGCAGGTGTACACGCTGGAGCAGCTGATGAAGGGTTCTGCGGAGCTTTTAGGGAGAGGATGTTTGGGCACGACTTACAAGGCGGTTCTTGATAACCGTCTGATCGTTACGGTTAAGAGGCTTGATGCTGGGAAGATGGGTGCACATGCAACAAAGGAGGTTTTCGAGCGACACATGGAATCAGTGGGTGGCCTTCGCCATCCCAATTTGGTTCCTGTAAGGGCTTATTTTCAGGCCAAGGATGAGAGGCTCGTTATCTACGATTACCAACCCAATGGCAGCCTCTTCTCCCTCATTCACGGTACATTCAAACTTGCTCACTTTTAATATTATTAATTATGATATTGGTAATGTAATTGTAGTTAATAGTTGATGCTTTATTTACTAGAAGACAAAAAGATGATAATCAAAATGAGAAAATACTTAATCCGTGAAGGCGTGAAACACCTTTCGAAAATTCTCTTTTTGTCATGTGATAGCGTTTGAACTTTTTTCAAGCGGCACTCCCAGCGAGAATCTTGCTGAGAACTGCTCACTAGTCACTAGTGAGTAGTGACTGCTAGTTTCCGTAGATTAGGTTTAGGTGTGTGTAATTAATTATTACTAGTATTTCTCTAGAAAAATTTAAGGGCTAGCATAATGGTGGAAACTCAGGTGGCGGAAACACAGATAAAATGTCTTTTTGAAGGATTTTGCTTGGTTTTTGTGATCTCGTGAACAATGAACTTTAAAATTGATCCAATAAAATAAAAGTATAATACATTTTTAAATTATTTATCTAAATTTTAATACTAACATAATTATTCGTATACTTAATAAATTGAATATCTAATATATCTATTGTTTATATTGTTTAATATTTTTATTATTTATCTATATTTTTCTCTTTTTGAATAGGAAAAATATAGAAAGACAATAAAAATATTAAACAATGTGAACAATAAATATATCGAAAATTTATTTCATTGGGTGTAAGGATGGTTACAAATTTACAATACAAGCAAGTACCGATGCTTTTTTTTATTTTTTGAAAAAAAAACTCATAATTGGAGTAGTCATTGCCCGAGAACGGTGAAAGATGAAATATGGGCGTAACATATAAGTTCGTGGGAGTGAGATGGTAGGAACATTAAGAAGGCATTAAAAATTGATGTCGTTTTTGGACAGAAGGAGGATCCTGCGTTTTGTTTAGGAGCTTTAAATACATACTGCAGGAGGTGGAACCCATTCTTCTTGGTTGTCTTGATTATAACATTTGCTAATTGGCTTCACCAATGGCCACAGCAATGCCCTGAATCTAATATTTCGATCTGGGTCCTACCATCCTTCCTGCATATATAGTGGGTTATGTTTTTTTTTTTTTTGACAGGGTAGTGGGTTATGATTTTGAGTTCTAAGTGCTAACTATTGCTGTATAGTGTACTATAATATACTGAGACTATGGTCTTGGACTTTCACTTTGGGTAAGATGAAGAAACTATAGATGAAGTTTTGAACTTTCAGCTACATACCAAATTTTGTTGACTCAACTGCCAAATTTCTCTTTATCTCCTACCCTACCCCACTATGTGGAGATGATTTTTGTCGTATTTTCTGTCGTGAGTTTTATTCTCTTTTGAGACGACTGATCTCCTACCTAAATACTAACATAGTAATTCATTCATATTCCGTGACATGATGATTCATGAATATATCTAAACTCCCATATAAAGTCTTTGGACCACATGAAGTCTCTCTAACTAAAGTTAGTAATTATTAACCATATGCGAAAAAAGAAGACTCGAATCACTAGATGTCAATTTGATAGTATTAATAAATGGGATCCCTTTGTTAATTATATATATAATGTGGCACAGGTTCTAGATCAAGCAGGGCAAGGCCATTGCACTGGACATCGTGCTTAAAAATAGCAGAAGACGTAGCACAGGGTTTGTCGTACATCCACCAAGCATGGAGATTGGTTCACGGCAATCTCAAATCCTCCAATGTTATCCTTGGCCCTGATTTCGAGGCCTGCATCACGGACTATTGCCTCACCCTTCTGGCCAACCCATCAGACTTGCATGAAGATGCTGATTCCGCCGCCTACAGGGCTCCGGAGACTCGCAATCCCAAGCACCATCACCAACCAACACCCAAATCAGACGTTTATTCATATGGGGTTCTGCTCATGGAGCTTCTCACTGGGAAATCTCCCTCTGAGGTACCATTCTTGGTTCCGAGCGATATGTTGAGTTGGGTGAGGTCCATAAGGGATGACAATGGTGGTGATGATAGTAGAATGGACATGCTTCTTCAGGTGGCTACGACTTGTAGCTTGACCTCGCCGGAGCAGAGACCCACCATGTGGCAAGTCTTAAAGATGTTGCAGGAGATCAAGGAGATTGTATTATTGGAGAATAATACTGAATTGGACTTGCGGCAGTAGTAGCAGTGCTACCTGTCATGCGGGAAATTCATTCTTTTGAATTTGAGGGGGTTTACTTATTTTTACTGTTATATAAATCGTGGATAGAACTTAGAAAGACAAAAAGAGTAGTGTTAGTTTTATGAAAATAAGATTTAGATAGAAATCAAAAGATGATGCCTTATTGTCTGTTGTAAATAGTAACGTATTTGCTTTTTTCTTTCGGGTACCTGATACTAAATTACTAACGTATTTGCTTTTTTTTTTTTTTGGTCGGTACTAACGTATTTGCTTAAACTTTACCTACTTGGTATTTTTTTTGTTTTCGGTAAGTATACGGGGCCTAGGCCCAGAGAATTACATAAAGCACAAGCTACAGGGTACAGTTGTCCCTTTACAATTATGGGCTCACTTTTTTGTATTAGTAGAAATCGTAAGTTGGGCTTTATTTTTATTTTTTTTTAAACAATCCAAAATGTAGGTTGTGTTTTGTTTAAATTTTTGTTTTGAAATAAAACCTGTAAAATGCACGTTGTGTTTGGCATTTTACCTTTTTTTCCTGTTTCGAACAACACAAGCGATTTGTATTTTCAAAAACTTATTAAATTATTAAAAATAATAATAACAACAGTTGTGCTAATAATAATAATCTAATAATAATATAATAATCTTAATAGTACTAGACTACTAGTATTTCTAATATTAACTAACAAGTAACAATAACAATAATATAACCAAAACGGTGAATAATCAATTAGTCATAACAATAATAAATATACAGCTCGTGTACAGTGTACTACTACTACTACTAATAATAATAATAATAATAATAATAATAATAATAATAATAACACCACTGCAGATTTATCGTTTATTTTTAATTGATTTTTTTAAGTTAGTCAAAATTTGAATGAGTATGAATTCGAACCCAAGTATTCAAGTTATTAAGTTAAGAGCAAATCCAAAGCTCCAATTCCAATAACACTTTCTGACAAAAAAGAGAAATCAACCGTTGGAGGAAAAAAAAAAAGAGTTCTTACAAGATTTTAGAGAGAGGAGAATTCTTTTAAATCAAGACTTGTGATAACTAATAATAACTTGTCAAATAATAAATTATTATAAAAATAAATAATTATATAAAATTTTAATTAATTAAATAATTATATTAAATAATTATATTTTTATTTAATTAATAATTTATATTAATTATTTAAATAATAATTAAATTATAATTAATTTATTAATAATTATAATAATTAATATAATTAAATAACTTTATTTTTATTTAATTTATAATTGATATTAATTATTTATATCATAATAAATATTGAATATTATTTATATTATTGTATTAAATTATAATTAATTAAATTTCTTTACATAAAAAAATAATTTAATTTTTACATTTTATAAAATAATTTTTGGTTGGGTTACTTATTTTTATCAACTATAGAGCTTAATTATGTTTTTCTTTATATTAAGTAATTTTACAAATTAGTGTAATTTTGAATTATATATTGTGCATTATTGTTATATATGAATGTTTTAATATTTATATCTTTCAATAGTGAATTATTTTTAAATTTATAAATTCAAATAATATTATTGAAAAAAATAATTACATTGATTTTAAGTATTTTAATTAATTAATTATATGAGACCACAACATGGACTAAAGTTAGTTCCTCCTAATGGAGAAAGGAAAGAAGTTTTGAGTTCCTATTTACTGTTTATGATGCAAAAGCTGATGTGGAGTTACTTTTATAACAGATGAACCATAAATAGAAATTGAGATGAGTTTTCTACTAGACATGATCTAAATACCTAAAAAAAAACCAACTGGATAAATAATACTCTATGTGAAGAGACTACTAATGTTTATATAAAAACTTTGCGGGGCCATGCCCCCATTGCCATAACAAAACTCTACTTCATTTTGAGCATACATTTTGTAGTTGGTGAAGACTTACGTGCAGTTATTTTCATGTGGAGTTGACATTAAGAATCGTTAGATGATTTAATAAGTTTGACTAAATTATAATCTAACAATTCTTAATTATCAACTTTATATAAAAACACTTGCTGTGAGTTTTTATCTTTCTAGTTTATCAAAAAATTGACCAACTCACTTATTAATTTTGGCTTGCAACGAATTGGCTCCAACCTGATAGAACACAGTTCTATTTACCATTTGAACAAGAAATTTTTACCTATTTATTTTCACTAACACCTGTAATGCAACGGAGAAAAATGTATCAAATAATAAAACAAAACAAAATTACAATTAGTAAAAACTAAATTCTATCGTTTCACTTAAAGCTCATCATTCTGATTTCTGGTCCTGATCACTTACTTGATCAGCAAGCAGTGACAAACAAGTACGATGGAGTCATGGAGATATATACATTATACAAGTAACGAACGGTCCGCCGGTCCGGCATCAAAGTTTTAAGTTTCATTTGGAATTACATTGTGTGAAGCATTAAGAGCTGTAACCCAAAATTTGTTAGGCAAGGAAGTGAAGGAACGAAAGAAATTTTCATCAAAGAAAAAACAAGGAAAAGAGAGAGGAGAATGGAAAAGTTGACGCGTCGTGATCATCCTTTTGTTACGAAACCTGTATTGCAGAATCTCTTGTCAATATGCTAACCTATCTTTACACACAAGAATCCCCACAGGATTTTCTAGGGAAAAAAACTACAGAAGAATTTTCTTCATTTATGCGACTTAAATATGCATCTTAAAACCTATGGACAACGAAATCAATTGGGTAAACACAAAACTACCACAAAATTCTTACTTTGCAACATGGAATAAAGGACCTTCAATACACATTTTCAGAACTTCATAAAAAATATCCTATTTTTCTCCTAGTGTTGGTATGAACAAGCTAATTTCAAACATAATTTGACTAGTGAAGATCTACGCATGTATTTTTTATTTCCCGAGATTTGCGCTGCAGTGGGCAACATTCCTTTGCAGCACACCTCACAAGATGCTCCATACACAGCAATTATGGCAGAATATGCAAAATCTGGACAGCCTTATTGAAGATTGATAGGTGCATATCTTTCAGCAACCACTTACTTATATTACGCTGCTGCAAGAAACGTGGAATGTTAGATCAATGCATCTTAAATTGTCAGTTTTCAAAAGAAAGGAAATGTCAGCACAGCTATGAACAATATATTCCATCAACGGGTAACCTTTATAGCATAGAATCAGATAAAAATATAAAAATAGAAGATGGAGATATATTTATTTTTTTAAAAGGAGGATATTCCATTGAAGGATATAATCTTGCAAGAAGTCCATGTCAGACAAATAGATTGCATGAAGTGATGAAACTGTTTAAAGAAATAAACTAATAACAAAAGTTTACTAATGCTACCTGAACCCAGTGTTCTGTTATTTCCAGGGCCTTGTGACTAGGGTCATTCTTGTGGCTCAAAAAATACCGAGCCACAGTAATGATCACAAGATATGTGTCAAAGCCTGTGAACGTGGCTTTGATCTCATTATTGTCTCATCACTGTGCCGAATCCATTCTGATAGTCTCCATGGCTTCTGCCACTTCCACTTGAATTGTAACAGCCACTGATGATGACTTCGTTTCCACCTCCATAGTTTGCCTGAAGCTTGTCCTGCAATTGCTAGTTTCTTCATCGAAAGATGCCCGATAGGTACCATCTGCAATAGCAGCAAATTTGACATAAATAGCCAGCGAAAGACATATGACAAAGTTTTTTTTTACAAATGAATATCAACTTACCCGTCTACCCTGATCTATGGCTGTCGATTCTCTCACAGAGCCATTAACAACCCCAGGTGTAAATTTTAGCTGTTTTGGTACTGGCACAGACATTGGAGATAAGGGACCCTTCATATCTTCAGCATAGTGTTTCAATGAATTTGGAGTGTTTCCCTGTTAATGTTGAGCGATGAGAAGTTACTACATACTAACAAAGGAAAGCAATAGACAGCTGAGAATCACTAAGATTTACTGAAGTAATAGAATGCCAAACAAAAGGAGATATTCATGACTGGTGAGAATCTGCAAAGCTTTCTAACAATCCTCAACAATAACTCTTTTATCGTTTTTGCAGCAATAACTTACATGTCCATTGAGACTAAGTATTAAAAACTGTAAAATTATGCTAAATAGGATGTTAAACCTTCAAATTAATTCATAATGCTTCCAAGCAACAATAATCTTACAGAAGTTGGTGTAGCCAACGTGGTTGTAACAGCTTGCTCTCTCATCTTTAGCTCCTTCTCGGTTTCCTTTCTCTTCATCTCACTTTGGCGTAACAGACCAACAAGTTCTTTGATTTGATCTTTCATTTCCCTGATCTCCATGTCCCTCTCCCAGAGTTGACACCTGTTGTTAACATAGGTGGAACGTATAATTCAGATTCAATGTATAAAGTAGCATATGCCACTCTAAATTGCGAAGTATATGTATTACTTATACAGTAATTCAACACGGTTTTTAAATAGGTGCCTTTTTCATGTTCAAATATCAAATTGTTCACTTTGCTTATTTCTATAATATGGGGAAACACAAACACTGATAGCGGAGAAAAAGCTGTTGATGTCAAATAAAGCACCTAGCATCTGCGACCGAATTGAACATATATTGAAGCAAATTCTTGGCTTCTCCCATTGAGCGCAACTGATTCCAGCGTCCCCTATTTGTGAAGGCCCGTTCTCGTTCTTCTGCCTCGGAAAGCTGGGAAGCCATTGCCACAAGTGAATTAGATGATATGCTTAGCATGCTCTCCAGTGAAGCTATTCTGGCCGTTCTTGCATTTGGTGACATGGAGGATGCTCTGAGAAAGACAATTGTTAAAAAGCAATCAGGAATATCAATGTTATCCTTTCTATATTCCATGCAATTCTTTCAACAGTAACAACGTATGAATCAGCAAATTAAATTAGATTTACACAATAGATGAATAGAAAGAAAACCTGGCAAATCCATTCTTTCCTCTTGGAGGACTAAGACCTTTGGCAGCAAATTCATTAACTTGCTTCAACATTGCTAATTCCTCAGCAAGGGCAGCTCGCCTAAAGATTGCATCATGAAATTAAAGACTACCCTAACATCAATCAGCCACAAAACTAATAAATGAACATGTTTTACTTACACTTCGCTTTGTTTCTCGTATTCAAAACGAACTTCGTGCTCCTTGACCATGACTTCTAATTCATGATCAAGCCACCGCTGTAAGGACTTCTCATTGGTCTAAAAGATTAAAAAAAAGAACTTGTTTAAGAATAGTGGATATAAAGCAAACCAAAAAGGAGGAAGTAGAGCTCATTACCTGGCCATTTGTTCCACTTCCATTAATTATAACTGGAAGATGAAATAGAAGAATATCAAAACAAAAGAATAGTCTATGCAGTGCAATTCACTAAAAGTTAGTCTCTTAATGCATTAAGGCAACATCAATTTTTGGACTCCTCAAAAGCTTATTTGATTATTTTTCCACTAATTACCTGAAGTGTCTCGGCTAGAAACTTTACGAGCTTCTAACAACTCCTTTAACCTCTTGGTGGCCATTGCAGCCTCTTCAGTTTTTCTCTGAAGGACCTGAAAATACATGTTCATTAACATGGTTATTCATGCATCAGACCAACCACAGAAGTCAACTATAAAACTAAAATCCTATCAAGAATTATGCATTTTGAATGGAAGTAACATAAATATGAGTACTCACATCATGCCTATTTGAGTTGGCTTCTTAAAACTAGAGTAAAATAGTTTCATTTAACTTTCGGACCAAAAAAAGGCTTGCTTTGCATACATTTGACATCTAGAAGAAGAGTGGAAGAGAGGCAAATTTATGCCCGAGAGAATGTTAACTACTAAAAAAAATGAAATAGCTAACAACTTTGAGTATGCTTTATTTTTGTACCTCTTGGATACTAATAAATTTCCTGAAATTTGCTGTAGTGGAAATCTAAGAATAATGGTTTAAAACCGCTCATATTTTCCGGTGTCATCACTCGTCACCGAATCAATAACATAAGACCCATGAGGTTTCACTAGTAAAGCAACCATCTTACAAATTCTAAATACTTACCATTTTCTGGCGCTGATTTAAAGCCTGGAGCTTATGCCTTTCATACTCATTTCTTCTTCCTTCTTTCCTTAACTGCTTTCATAAACATATAATGAATACAATGTGATCAATTAGCAGACCGATAATAAAGGAAGATGCAAGCAAAACAGGCCCTGACCCGTAACTGTTTTTTATGTGTACTTTTTGCAAGCTTTAGAGAACTATAAAGCAACCATAAATTGATGTTTATTATTTTTTCAAAGAAACATTCAAATGATAAAGACAATTGTTTCATCTTGAAATAAAAATTAATTGGTGAATTTTCATTTTCTTTAGATATTGTTGATCAGTTGCATGAGCCGATTAACAAAATGAGAATAAGGGGAAGCCTCATACCTGCAACAGCTCTTTCTCTCTAGAAGCCTTCCATTGTCGAAACTGCTCCGCCTCTTGTTTGATCCTGTGTTGCAATTGAACCTGCAACAGTATTCAGGTTATGAAGAAAATGAGTATATTACGTGATTAAAACTATGGATTTGAAGGAAAAAAAGCCGTCTACCTTTTGGGCTTTTATAGCTTGAATCTCATCTTGCAGTTTCTTTGCCGCTTCATCACTTTTTTGCTTTTGTTTCGTAAGCTGGACCTGGCTCTCTTGCTTCTTCTTCAGATCAAGAATCTACCATGCAGAGTTTTAAAAATATTTTGCAATTAAAGAATATCTTCCAATTTAGGTCTTGCAAATGGAGAAATAAATTGGTAAAAAAGTGAAATTAGGTTGTCCACCTGTGCTTCAAGTTCTTTCAGTTTTTGGGCATGGGTATCCTCTAGTTTCTGTGTTTGTCCATCAGAATTGGCAGCAAGGTTTTCAACTTCAGCCAGAAGATGATCTCTCTCTCTCTGCATTAGCAAATCCGAAGCATATATGAATACCAATGAATTTTGTAGGGTCAAAATTACTTTGCATAACTTCTATAGAACCTGCACTACTCTCTTCTCATCCTCCAGTTCCATAATCTTCCTTCCAAAGTGCTGCTTGAGTACTTCAGCATCGGATACACCAAAAAGTTTCATCTCAGACTGCAAATACATCAATCCCACTATGTGCATTAATGAGAAAACGAGCAGAAGAAAATATGGACAAATCTCAAATAAAGTTTAATAGTAATGTTTTTAAATTCTCCAATAATATATGGAGCTACGAGAAAACCACTTTGCTTCTATATATATATGGAGCTACTCAACTCCATCATGATGAATAATCTGATAATTTTAGAAGCATCACAAAGTTATTGAGCTATGTGCATACTTTGCCGAGGAAATTGACTCGAGTAAAACAAATCAATTTACTAAGATAACAAAGACACAATATGAATATCAGAACCAAGGACACATTGTTATGTTGATTAAAATTAAATATGTTATTCATTGATGCATAATACATAATGGATATATATTATTAATATATGCATTATAACAACCTCCTTCTGCTCCAAGCGTTTATTCAACTCGTGTAACTCTCTGTCCATACTATTTTGCAGAAGTGTGTGCTCCCACTCTTTGGTTACTTCTTCAATTTCCCTAGATTCACCTGATAAATTTGGCAATTAATACCCTGAATATGTCAGTTTTAGCAACAACTGATTAAGCAGTAGCAGAAAAAGCACAAGACCGGTGCGAAGCAAGAACATCTTTACTGTTTACAACTGGCATTAATAACATAGTTAAAGCACGTTGCAGAATAGTTTTACCAGCTGTTTCACTCATTGAATAATCATGTGCTATGATAGGTAAGCTCCGCTTAAGACCATCAATCTTCACATTGCATGCACTACTATCCTGAAATGTATTCAAGGTTTGTGTCCATAAGCCATCCAGCAAATATCATGAATCCACTTTATAAAGTGGAATCAAACGCCAAGAGGTGAAAGCACAAACATTGGCATTTAAAAAGTATCTGAGAAAAAACTTAGTCAAACAAGAATATCAGCAGAAGAAAAAACATACATAAGCATCCTTGTCACATTGTCCTACAACAGAGCATCTACTGCGGTATTCATGAAGTTCCCGGCAGAGATCTTCATTGGTAGCTTCAAGCCAAGCAATTCTTTCCTTAAGGACCTACATAATCAGTTATAAGATGAGTATATATTTGTGGTATGATAACAAACCCTTTCAAATTATATTAGTTAAAAGGCTAGAATAGGATGCTTTTCTTTTTAAATAACCAACACATGATTTCCATCCACTGTAAATGTGAATATTTTTATTACTAAGTACTAACCCATTTTAGGAAATGTATTTAGGTAATAAATACGTCATTGAAGATTCAATCTAACAAAAGCAAAGTACCTGAACTTCCTCAGAAGAGTTGCCAGAACGAGCACAAAGTTCTGCCTGCAAATACTCTAGCTGTTGACGCATCTTTAGCATCTCAGTTGACATGGGGTCTCTATTGATCTATTATATAAATAAAAAAAGAGCTCAGCAAATACCATAATAACAAATATAGATTTGAAATAATAACAAATTGGGAACAAAGAAATTATACAGCTACTTACAACAGGCTTATTTTGGATATTACGCGCACGATTTGCATACTTCAAAGTGTTAAGGGTTTCCTCAGCATTAATATCAGCAGGACTTATGCAGGCTGAAAAGGAAATATCTTTTCAATATATGAAGAAAAAACAATAATTCAACAACAGCCAATCTTAAGATGCAACTTGGCAGTTTATGAAATAAATCCCAAACACAAAATGGGAAAGCAGCATTATTCCAAAGATATGTTGCATTCAGTAAATCTGTTAAAAGTTAAGGTATAATCTTGTTCATTGCTAACATTTGTGCCTGCCTTGTGCTCTTTTCACATACACTGCTGATTTTGTTATCTTTGTTTGAAGCTTACCAATAGAAGGTTAATTATAGGAGGCAAAACAATAGAATTTACAGCATACAATTAAGATAAAGAAAACCTACCTATCATAACAGTTCTGCTGTTACCTCCAAGAGAATCCTGCAACCATTCAATTATAGTCAACCATGAAAAATATCTTTAAGAAAAATACTCTTTAACTACAAATATCAAAGAAAGCTTAGTTACAAAAGATTGAATATACAGGTTTCTGATTCGTATATAATCAGTAATAATTATTTCTTTTCTTCTAGGCAATGCCATAACAAAGAGGAGTATATGCTCCATAAAGAAGGTTAGATATAAAGATACCAAACCTGCAGAAGCCTAGTAAGTTTACTATCCCTGTACGGAACATGAATGCCTTCCTTCCGCTTCTTTTCATCACCAAGTGCACTAATAACATTACCAAGTGCAAGAAGGCCTTTGTTAATGTGGACTCCTATTTGAGAGGTTAAAGATACAAGTCAATACATTATCACAAAAGCAAGCCTAAAAGATATCAGTAAAAACATGTCTCAAACTAACCTTCTTTAAAACGCAAACCATCAGAACCTGTTCTTTTAGCTCGTTCTGATCCAGCTAGATCTACTAAGTGCAACTTTGCACAAAGATACTCTTCATTCATTGCATCATTCAAGTTGTTGTCGCCAGGAATATTGAGCTTCCGCATTTGCTCTAATGTAATCGTGAAGATGGCATGCGATCGACTAGTTGAGTAAATAATTGAATAAGAATAATTTTTTTATAAAATCAGGAACCATAATTCATAGATGAGAACTACAATAGAATAAATAGTAACAGTTAAACAGATGTTGAAAAGAACAAGAGTCTAATTTGCACTGATAATTACAAGTAAATTGAGTGTTCCAAAATTGCAAGCCTTCTTGCAGTACAAAAGATCTATCTATTAATTACTCACTTTCAGCATGAAATTCCAAAACATTCCATATGGAACTGCTTTTAAAGGAAACAATACAAATTAAAGCTTATGAGCTCAATCGCACTGTTGGATGCTTAAATTGGCAGGGAGTTTAAACAAAGAGATGCCAAAGGTACACTATATAAAATATCTTCAGTTAGTTATTGATTTATTATCTGATAGAATGTTATGTGGCACCTCTCTTGCTCTACTAGTACCTTGTAAGCGATACAAAAGTTTTCAAGAGTCTAAATTCAGATAAATATTTCATTGATAAAAGCAAATTTATGCAGTTCAAAGATGAGAAGAAAACTGCATAATCAACCTTGATTGGTTGTTCATATTTGTGCTTCCAGTTGCTCTGCTCAATGAACCCTGTTCTAGGCAAGTAGCCATTTCTTTTAGCGTTGTAACACTGACTTCAGTAGATCCAGCAAGGGTAATGACACCATTTGAAGTCTCACGAATTTGTATTGGTGGCTTTCCAGGAGAAATCACTTTTCCTGCATGTCCATTTGCAGTGTCTGATTTGCTCACGGAGGAGGGATCCAGCAAGTCTCTCACTTCCTCTTTAAGAATCTTTTTACAATCAAAAGCTTTTTTTCAGACAAATATTCTTAACAACTTTGCACATATGAAATATATTCTATTAATTACAGATAATGATAGATAACGGTCAAAAGTAGTCCTGAAAGATCACGAATCAAAAGATCAAATGGCTCAAATTGGTACCTAAAAGATGCAATAATGAATCAAATTGATCCCTTTGTCAATAGGGGAGTGCTAGGGGAACAATGATTATCTTGAACAACATGAACAACTACCAATCAAATACAAGTACACTACACCCTAATTTAATGCTACTCATTAAATTTACTCTTTTAACCCTATTAATTCACATTGTTCACACATTGTTCAAGAATGTTATTAGTTACCTATACTTTTCCTTGTCAATATCGTGTCACAAAATTATTTATGCCACATGTCGTCATCTAGCTAACGGAATACCAATCTAACTCAGTTGTATCTTTCAAGGCTAATTTGAGGCATCTAATCTTTCAAGGACCAAATTGACACACGCATAACTTTCAGGCCTATTTTGACTATTAACTCTAGAAAATAAAGAACAATTAAAATAAGAAAATCATGCTGCAAACAGTCATAAACAGACCTCAATAAAGGAAACATTCAGCCGAAATTCAATCTGGTTTCTTAAGGTTCCAATTTTGTTAAACAAGACATTCATAACTTGGGGTACTATTCCTGTTTGGCAACCATCCTTCAAGCCAGTTCCCATTGTGTACGTTTTCCCAGAACCTGTCTGCAATGGAGTGGAAGTTTTAAATGCAGAATAATTAGAAGTGTAATGGCAAGCTCTAGTCCTTTTAAGCAATAATCATACCTGACCATATGCAAGAACAGTAGCATTATACCCTTGGAACAAACCATCAACAAGAGGAGCAACACATTCTTCAAACATGCCACTCGAGGAAGAGCCAGTGCTTCCATAAACGTGATCAAATGTAAAGGAATGAGCACCAATTTGTACCTGTATTACAGCAACCATTAGCGTATGATTTTCCGCCCAAATATTTAGACACTTAAATGAGAATTAATATCCATGCTAACACATGCACGTAGATACATAAAAAAATATAAAGAATGCTTTCGCTGGGTGAAAATAAGAATAGTTAAATGCTTTCAATTGGACGTGGGAGCATATGCAGAAATATACAGTGTGTGTGATGACTTCATAAAAGACTAAAGAAAAAGAAACTATGAACTATCGACAAAAAAGAAATCAGCTGATGCTTTCTGACCAGATACAGCAGTGGAATTGTGACATGATTAGAAGCTGAAAAAAAAAAAACATGAACAGAAGAAATTATATGGCTACAATACCAGGAAAATAACAAGCTACTTTCATTTACAAAGACCAGCTTGTCATCATGTACAATTACTTTGCATTCACAATCCCTAAATAAAATAATTCATTTCATTTATAAAAAGAGTTCTTGTACGTAATGATTTATATATGATTTATATTAATTGAAGGATTATGAAAATACAATTAGAAACCACAACCAGTTTACATATCCAAAAAAATGCACTTGCTGTAAGATTCTATATGAACGACAATAAATTACTGCCTTAGATTTGAAAAATCACTTGTTTTAATAATTATTTCTTTCTTCAACTTCTTTCAATGCTAAAGTTGAACCGTTGAAAACAATGCTTTACTTTCGGTCTAAGATCGTTTCCTTAGGGACAAAGCCGAAATATGCAAAAACTGGATAAAAGCCTTATTCCCCTTCCAAATGCCGAAAATGTAGCCACCAAAATGACGTTTCAGAAACTTACACCAAAAATAGAACAATGAAGTCAAATAAATATCCCAAACAAGCATCGGATCATAAAAGTGAATTCCAAACTCGTTAGTCAGAAAACTCTTTTAGTCACGTAAGCAAAATTTCGGATCCAGATCACCGCAGAAATCAGAATCATCAACAACCAAATAACTCATTCCGAAAGAGGAAAACACAATATAATGCAGGACCAAAAAAATTCTCGACTCAACGACAATGTGATTCAGACTTTCAGTAAAATGCACCTGAGGCTTCCCAGGAACGACGGTAACACAGTCTTTGCAGCCTTGAAGCTTCTCGTCGGCGATGAGCGGCCGTACATGGACCGCAACCTTAACGCAACAGTCTTCCCCTGCTGCTTCCATCACTGAAATCCAGCTCCACCTCAATAACCAGAACTGTATCTGTATCTCTGAACCAAAAAACGATCAATTTCGCTGCGATGAGAAAATGCCAAGAGAGGAGAGAGTCTCCGACAGTGGTAGAGAGAGGAAGCAATATAGTAGTGTTTTTTCTTTTAGTGAGTAATGTGAGATAGAGAGGAAAGGGTAGTTGTGGAAACAAGACGGCCTGATAAGCAAGCTGAGCCAGGTAACTGTATGGACAGCAACAACCACTATCATTTTCCCTTCGCCTTCACATCACTGCATTCTCGCGTGCTTTTCACATTTTCTCACCATTTTCCCCATTTTGCCCCTCACTTCCGCTTTCCAACGGCACTGTCATTCTTCTTCTGATCACACCACATTTACACCTTTACCCCCCCCCCCCCCCAACGGCCCCTTTTCTACCTTTTTTAGAGGATTCCTTTATTCTTAATTTATTTCTTTATTGCGCAAAATCATATTCACCTAATTATTGTGACTGAGAATGGTGTGCAAAGTGAATAATAACAACAACCAAAGAAGGAATAGGAGTGGCAAATCAAATTAAGCAAGGGTTGAAATTAAGATAAGCTGGTTTGAGAGAATGGAATAATAATAATAATAATAAACTAGCTGAGCTTATGTGGAGTTTGGGAACAAAGGAAGAAAAAGGAAAAGGAATTCCAACAACGCACAAAGCCACGTGACGCGGAACCATATTCGCCATTTTGCGGTGCACCGTCATAATCAGTGACGTCCACACTTCACAGGTGCCATAGTAGCACTCGTTCTTCGGTTTCTTTCACTCACCGTTTGCATGCACTATGCAGTTAGCTACTTAGCTTCTGTTAAACATTTTATTATTATTCATTGAAAACGAAAACTGTTATCCGCTAACCTCGTGTGTTTATACTTTAATCAGATTATTAGGATCGGATTTGGGTTAACATAGTTACATAAACTTTGGCGCTTATTAGCAGCGATAGCAATAGAGTGGACCCAGGAAAAAAAGACCCAGCAATTGGACAGATCCAGCTGGGAAGGAGTCTTGACTCACATGGGGATAAAGTGGTGGGGCCCATGGGCTCACTTGGTCAGATTGCGGTGGACCCCCCGATCTACGGCAGTGGCAGCTCATAACTTCATCTTTTGTAGTTTGCTCCTTTAAGCAGCATAATGGTATTTTGGTATTAGTCTTAGCCGTCCTAGTAATGCTTAATTAATAATTATTGTATGCACAATGTATAATTCATTTATCTACCTCTAAAACCAGCGCATTCTTTCATCATTTTACACTGCACCTATCTACTTTTTTCGTTCTACTTACTGCTAATTAGCTAGGCAATTGTTACAAATTTGATGTAAACCTGAAATATTATTATAGAAATATAAATTTTAAAATTATATCAGTTATATTTTAACATTATAGATTATAATATAAAAGATTTATAAAATTAAATTATTTTTATAAAAACGTTGTATGGAACAAAAGTTTCATTAACTAAAAAGAGTAGAATTTTCGTAGATAAAAAAAATTAAATAATAAAATTTTTAGTTATTATTTTTATATAAAAGAGTTTAATTTTTATTAATAATTAATTTTTATATTTATTATCTAAAATTTGAGAAAATTTAATGTGTATACTATTTTTATATTTGATTAAGTGTTAAATTTATTATACAAATAAAAATAACTAATTTTTATGTTTATTATTTAAAAATAATATTTTTTCTTTATGTATATAAAAATATAATTAGATATTAGCATAAAAAAATTTATATTAATAATTATAAAATTAACTCAAAATTATTTTTTAAAAAAATAATTGAATCTTGATTCTAACTTTTAATCACAATATTAGTATTTTTTTTAAATTATATGTAATAAATATTTGAAAAAAAATAATAATATAAATTAAAAAATAAATAATAAAATTTTAAAAATTAAATAAAAAAATATGCATATAATAATAATAATATCTTTTGTTTTTGAAATTATATTATATTGTTAATTTTACTTTTTGTAGAACATAAATACAGAGAAAAAAAGAGAATGAGAGAAAAGAAAAAAAAAAGATAAAGAACAAGAATGGGAGGGAGGGTTTGGTAATTTTAAAAGAAAAAATTTACTTTAATTATGATAAAAAAAAATCTAATAACGCAATTTAATTTATCAAATTATTAATATAAATTATAAATTATATATAAAGTGAAAAGAATCGAGAGAAATAGAAAGGGGAGAGAGATAAATAAAAGAATGTAAGAAGGGAGTTTATTATTAATTATTTTGGAAGGAAGTGCTTTTATTTTTTCATTTTTAATAAGAAAATGTCATATGATATATTTTGTCTATTAAATTAGTTATAGTAATATATAATATACAATATAGTTATATTTTAATTTTAATATTAATATTAATTTAATTTGAATGTAATTAAAAAATATCATGTTGTATATTTAATTGTTAAATTTGTAATTAGTCATTAATAATAATATATAGAGGAGATAAAATGATGAAAGAATGAGAGAAACAAAAAAATAAATAAAAAAAATTAATTTAAAAAAATTAATTTTAATTATAATAAAAAATAATATAAAATATATTTTAATTATTTAAAATTAATAATATATAATAAATAATAGATAATAGATTGCTTTTCTAAGAAATAGCTAACTTTTATGTGGTGTGATAGGTCACTTCTATTTGACTGTGTGCATTATCAGTTTATCACCCCTTTGCATGCTCTCGTATAAGAAATTGGATAACTACTCTTCATTTCGTTTTTGTTCTTTTGGTTACTTCTTCATTTCGTTTGTTTCTTATACTCACGTGGTCGCGATTCTTTATTAGTTGGAAATAATACACATATCATTTTCATTCGACTGTATGAGAGTAAAGAGACGAGAGATGCAGATATCATTAGGAAATAGGAACGACGTACTATGACTTGCTAGTAAAAACAATTTTTTTTTTTTATCAAAGTATACGTTAGTTAGTTTATATATTGACATATTGTCGTAACAAGATATTTTATATTATTAATGTTAGTTGTTAATTAATTATATAATTTTATAATGTAAATTTTACTGATAAATTATGCATATGTTTAACAAGTTTATTACTACTGATTGCGAAAAGGAAGTGGGCGATAGAATAAAATTATATTAATTATGTATACTCCATGAGTCCCTGCCTCCATATACTCCTTCTTTGAAGCACAATCCTACTCGATCTCTTATCTCTCTATAATGTAATGTACCATAATATATATACCGTAGAGGAATTTATTATCGTTGATCTGATTCCGATAGGAAAGTAGGAAACTAAGCAGCAGGAACCGGGGGCTAGAATTGAATTATTGGAGAGCTCTTTGGAAAAAAAAAATAGTTCAGAGTTGTTGTTGCATCTTGCATAGGGACGCTTTTGACACAAAAGATAGTGATTATTGATTATTAATTAATATATGAAAAATTCTTTGGATAGCAGTTTTTAGTTTTTTTTTATTATTATTTGACCAGCATAAATATTAAATTATTTTTAATAAATAAATATTATTAATTTATGTATAAAAATTTTAAAAATATAAATATAAATATATTAATTTATGTATGTAAATTTTTAATAAATATAAATATAAATACAAATTATTATTAACTAAATACTAACTAACAAATAATAATATTTACTGTCCATTTAACATTATTTTTAATATATTGCATTTTGATGGTGCATATATAATGTCTCACATTGACCACTACTCATTCCACAGACCATGAGCTTTTATTGCAGATATATGAAACAACTTAACCCCCCCAATACCCCCCTTATATAAATAAGATGATAATTACTAAAATGACATCCGAAATTTTATATCATTAATAAAAATAAATTCAAAAAATACGAACGATGAATAAATTTTAAGGTATTTAAAATATAATTAAAATAATTAAAAATTAAATACATTTTTTAAAATAATTATTGAAATTAAATTTTGATATATTTTTTATAAATATTATTAAAAAATGAGATCACTTCATCTCTAAAAACAATTTTGAAAATCAAATTTTGATATACTCTTTTGTAAGAAGTATTGAAAAAATATTTTTTTAGTTTTTTTTTTAAAAAATTTTGAAAAAAATATAAATCGAATTTGTTTTTAATTTTTTTCATTTTTTGTGTACATCTTTTAAAATAATTATTCAAATATTTTTACAAAAATTCGATTTAAATGGTTTTCTCATTTTCTAAGTATAAAAAAGTCATTTACCATGTATAACAAATATGATATATTTTTTTATTATACTTCTAAAATAGTTAAGAACTTAATTATTATTTGTATATATCTTTAAAAATTATTTTTGTAAAAAAGAAATAGATACTATTTCAATAATTTATACTATAAATATAATAGAATTTTAATTTGGCTTATTTTGGTAGGGATCTAAGGGGCATACCCAGTGGCAGAACTTGAAACAAAATTTTGAGGGAGATAGAGGATAATTTTTAAAATGCTTTTGATATGGATCCCATTTAAGATAAGTTCGTCTAACATCATCTCTCAGGTTTGAGTGATATTGCCAAATTTAAAGCCGTTTTCCAGAGTCTCGCTCCAAAAAATTAAGATCAAACCATCATATGTAACTTTTTGAACTTTTGAAGATCATATCTCACTTTTTCTTCGTGATTCATTAAAGTAGAAGAACTATCTACATGTGTTGATATTATAAAAGTTATATGTTCTCTTTCTTAAATATTAGCCTTCCTCTTAAAAAATGTATCAATTCTTTGATTTTTTATTATTATTTTATATAAAAAATTGAATATATAAAGAAGAAATTAGAAGGACAAATATTAAAATTTATAATATTTATTAATTTTTTTTTATCAATTTATACAAATATAATAATATTAATACTTATTGAATATTTTATTATTTTTATCATATAAAAAAATTAATTTAAATAAATAGTAAAATATAAAATAATATTAAATTAAATAAATAAAAAATCT
The DNA here is from genome assembly GCF_003086295.3 of Arachis hypogaea. Lineage (NCBI taxonomy): Eukaryota > Viridiplantae > Streptophyta > Magnoliopsida > Fabales > Fabaceae > Arachis > Arachis hypogaea. The sequence goes on from NC_092043.1 coordinate 18,886,706, forward strand.
AATTTTTTATATTTGAACTTAAAAATAGGAGTGTTGTTTATTAAACTTATTAGATATTTTAAGTCATAATAAAATATTTAATTAATTAAATTATTTTTTATCTTTTAAAAAATTACTACCAATTTTTTCATAAAAAATTTGGATGGCGTTGTTTGAACTAAACTACGCCATTGTCCATACCTCTGCATTTTTTTGAAGACCTGAATTACACGTCATTTTCTGCCTAAAGATCCCACGACACAGCAATAACTTATCATACGGAGATTATTTGCCTGGAATATAGCCAATCGAGTACTCGATTACAAGGCAGCATGTTGTACGTGCATTTAGTATTCAACACAAGGATTGAAGTGCAAGGTTTGAATATGCATATAAAAAATAAAAAATAAATAAATAATAAGTTCTCAGTACTTTCTTAAAAATTTATTCATAGATACTAGTACTGCTGCTTGTGGCGAGTTTAATTAGAGCTAAGAGTAAGATTTTAGATTTTGTATCCTTAGATTTAATGAGTGCGACAAAAACATTCTACTAACTAGGTAATGACACTGATCGTTTTCCCAATTAATTATTCGTGCAATCCAAAACAGAAAATGACATCTGGTTTGTTTGTCACTTTGTCTAAATTTTTTCATGTTCATGTGGCGGTGACCTGCACTGAAGCAAACATGGTATAAAATAAAAGCTATTGTATTTCAGTCATTCCTGCAATTGTCTGGCTTCTTCATTTAAAAGGAATTGAAGTCTGGGAACAAAATAACTCTATATATAGGAAGTGGTTGGTAAAAAAACCATCCCAAGTTCTTTTCAAACCTAACTCCTTATTCATTGATTTGTTGGTTTGCTCGGAATGCAAACAAAGCAAACCACACAGTGTCCCCAGTTAGATTTAATTGTCTATTGTGGTTACTAGCGAGTA